>NC_056725.1:1578363744-1578401244 GCF_019279795.1 Protopterus annectens
CTTTGTATGCAAGGGTACCATTTAACTTATGGATATGTAGCATTACCAATTTAGAAGGGTCACAGACTGCCTCATTTGCAAGGCAGAAATCACTTTTCAGTAGTCTGTATGACACACACTAAAGTTACAGTGATTTCAGATGATCCTTATAGAACAGATGCTGAAGACATGAATTTCCCTTGCAAGGAACCTTTGTGGTCTCTGCAATTGCCACTGATGCTTGGCAATGTACATAAAAAAATGACCATTGCACTCACATATTGGCCTGATGAGGGAAGAGTACATGGAGCTTATAACTACTTCATATTCCAGTGACAGTTCCCTCAGTGATGCCATGAGCAAGATATAATGCCCTTCTTACCACTGGGGAGACATGGTGATCTAAGATAAGGTAGGTGTAAAGCTGTGTGGCCAGGCCTGTGTCCCAAGGTCTCTCACCCCTGAGTTTGTACTTACGGTATTGTTATTGATGTAGCAGGGACATTGCTGGTACCAAAAGGAAGGATACTACATATATTTGCATAGCGTTTAATGCTATGATTGCATCAACAATCATTTTGTCATGTATGACCCTCTTGTAGGATGTTGACATAATTTGGAGAGTTTATGATGATCCCAGTTTTCAGGCATCAGCACGCCTTGTCAGCCATAGACATTCACTTTGTGTTTGTACATTGGAGAAATGGATTCCAAACCTTAGAGGACCCAGGACTGAACCCTGTGGAACACCACTGGTTACAGCTCTGCTATTGGAGGTGAATACCCCTATTCTGACTATATGAGTGCTATCAATGAGCCAGTTAGTGCCCCCTCTAATGATATTACTGTTGATGGCTAGCTGGGTGGGTTTGTCAATGATGCCTGTGTGGGGGATAGTGTCAAAGGGGCACAAGAAAATAATTTTCTTGGGTGGTGAAAGCCAGGGTACCTTTTTGGCTAGACTTGTATAGGCCCTAGGGCCAATGGCCTAGTACCTACCTATGAACCTATGAACCTAAATCACTTGGCTAAGTCCAGGTGGCTGTATGCACAGATGTCTCATCATTCAGGTCATATTATTGATGCCCCATAGATGTCCACCAAGTTTAACAGACATGATCTCCCTTTCACAGATCCAAACAGTGTAGGTTCAAGTGTTTTTAGATTACCTACATCTGTTGATATGGTCCATGATTATTTGTCCCATGGCCTATGGCCTTACCGATATGGCTAGTCAGGCTAATAGGTCCATAGTTCCCATGGTCAGTGGTCACACCACCTCTGTGCAAGGAGATAATAGTGGCTGATTTTCAGTCAGCTGGGATGTAGCTGGTGGTTACACTATGACTGCAAAGAGTTTCCAATATTGCTGGCAATTCATGTTGGATACCATGTAGGACACAGCCTAGGATGGTAGCATTTGCAAGAGATGCTGTGTTTGTCACCTTAGAGAGGCCATTTACTACCTGCTCCTTAGAGATACAAGGTATGGGACAGGTTGTAGGGATGTCATGGTGTGTGTGTGTGTGTGTGTGTGTGTGTGTGTGTGTGTGTGTGTGTGTGTGTGTGTGTGTGTGTGTGTGTGTGGTGGGGACAGGGGAGTGCAGTCATCACAGAACATGTCTGTCAACAGGTTAGCTATGTCTACAGGCTCATCATATGTGGTATCCTTAAGTACGAGTTTGTCAACAATGTGGGCCTTTCCTTTTATATTACACATGTAACTACACAATGCCTTGTGGCTGTCCTTCATGGAGGAGGCTAATTTTGGCCCATACATTGTTTTGCAAGACTTCACAATACTTATTTGCTTGTGTAAGCTGAGAAGGAAGTGTTACCATTTAAAGGGGGCTCCCCCCTCCTAATATGAGACAACAATGTCTACCACTTATTGTAAAGCCTGCTAATGGCAGTTGTTCACTAGGCAGGTTTACTGTGCCATGAGTGCTTGTTTTGCCCCTGTCAGGTACAGGTGAGTCAATGCAGTTGTACAGGTGCTTGTATAAAGCATTGGTGTAGAGCTCAGCATTGTTGCCTGTTCCATCTGAGAGGGTGGTGCAGTGAAGCTATTTATACTATCCATAGGAGGCTATAATCTGCTTTATTGAACTTTATTACTTTATATGCTGCAAGGGGAGGTTTCAGGTGTGACACTTACTTTGAATGAGACCAATTTGTGGTCAGATCTCACCAGGGAGGACCTCACAGTGGAGTCTCTACAGTGGTCACCCATATTGGTAAGCACCCAATCCAGTACATTGTCTCCTTTTGTGTGGATGTCAACCCACTGGTCCAGGGCATTGCAGTTTAGGAAGTTGGCCAAACTGTGGGCAAGTGAGTTTGTGCATGAGTAATCTACCCAGTTGGTGGGTAGATAAAGTCAACCAAAACCATCTTTTTTTATGTATCTTGATAGCCTCAAGTAGATCCATTTAAGCACAGTAGTTGTCCTGATTAATGGAGTTGCTCCTGTAGATGGCAATGGTGTGATTAGGTGCCCTACAAGCACTCAATAGCACCTGTGGTTTCTCCAGGGAATCATACTGTCTAACCAGTCTGGATGTGTATCTATCCTTAATGAAAATGGATACACCACCTCCATTACTTTGCACACTTTAAGTTTGAGGTTTGAAAGTGTGGAAGGAGGTGTAGCCTGGTATGGCTGTGGTACTCTCCACAGCCTTGACCCAAGTGTCTGTGACTGCACAAATGTCTACATCTTCCAAGGTGGAGACAGCTTCCAGTGAGTGGAGTTTAGTGATGACATTCCTAGCATTTAGCAGCATAACCATGATGTTGTTTGTAGATGACATTTTCCTCATTGGAAAGTTTTTCCTTGAGACATTGCCTAAAACACACACTATGGGGGTGGCAACAGCCTTGGCTGGTAGCCAAAATCACAGGGGTGGCAGCTGAAGACCATTGAAGTCTGTTGAGCAGGTAATCCCCTGCTGACAGATAGGGGATCCCTTAAATTGCCACCACACACTATGTCACCTATTAAAGTCAATCATGTTCTGTTTGTATTGAGCCATCATCCTAGGTAATGGTAAAATGCAGCTCAAGGCCAAGGGCATACCTGCCTGAGACACATAGTCTGTCACCCCAGTCATGTGTCTGCATACAGTCCAAAAAAGTATGTCTCAAGTCATACACACCAACAGGGACTATGACGTAGTCATAACAGTACCTGATGTTGACAGACTTGAGTGCATGTGTAATATGGTGTATCGTGGCACATCACAGAAAGCTGACCATGATCTTTCCCTGATGTTGCCTGGTTAGAGGCACATCAATGTGTTCCCATGATGTAATCACCTATGAGTAATATGTTTGATTTTGTGTTTTGCCTTAGGCATTTGACCAGTGAGACAGTGGTGTGTGAGCTATTATGTGTACTGTGTTCTGCAGAGGTAAGATTATGTGTAGCGAACTTGCGTTTGGGTTTCTGAGGTGTCTTGTGTTTTCTTATATGTCTGGTAAAGACCTCCACACATGTAGGTATGTGTGATGTGGATTTGGGTGGATAGGAGGTGCTCCTTCTAGGCATTTACATCTCTGCAGTCATGGCCACTGCCATCTGACTGACTAAATTTGCAGAAGACTGTAAATTAGGAGCTGTCATTGGATCCCACACTGACGCAACAATTATCCAGGATGGGCTGGCACAGTCATTCAGTTGTTGATAGAGCCATGGACTAACAGTAAATGCAAAGGAATGCACAATACTATCCCTTGTGAAGTCATCCACCCTTGGTAACTAACATTTTGAATACACAGCCAGTAGACAGGGACTTACAGACACACAGATAGTGATCTAGCCTCTGACCGTTACAGGTTGGTAATATTTGGGGATGCATTCTATGTTATGCAACCTATAAACAAAGGTATGGCATGTAAATCCAAGACAGTCATTGTTCCACTATATTCGGCATTCATCACACCTATCATTGTGAGCAATGCCACCTTTGGTATGTAACTAACCAAGCATATCTGATAACTGTCACATCCAAAGAGGTTCCACAGTAAACTAATACACAGTGTACATAACATGTCCTATGCAGACTGTGTGAAGCCCATAACCATGTATCCTGTCTCTGACATGCTTTGGCGGGAAGGTGTATGACTGCCATGCAGGGAGGAGTCAGACCCCACTGTGTACCTCCTGCATATCCAAGAAAGGACAAGCACAAGAATTGCCTGTCCTGCACACCTACACATTGACAGTGGTATAAACAGGACATGCTGGACAGATAGGTATGTAACTCATACACAAGACCCAACATGTAAGATGTTCCCCATGCATGTGAAGCACATTTCTGCCCTACCACAAATTTTCTGCAAGTTACACGACAGGATGGGGAAACACAACAATGATAACTGCTTTAGAACAAATGTCTCTAATGGATACAGGGTTACTGTGGATGGTTCAACTGACATGCCCCAGCTTGTTCATCTATCAGCTCCCAAAACCCTGCTTACACTTATCAGGGGTATCACACCTAGTCAGCATTTAGGATGCATGGCTAGGATGAAAGACACCCTTGTTTTTGTTAGCCTATTATACAAATATGAACGTATGGAGCCATGCAACTATACTGTTTTACCTTTCTGATGACATTTTTCTTCTGTAATTCATTCCAGCCTGTGTTCTGATGTTGATATATTTATTGTAGATGTGAACCCATATGTGTGTCCTACACAATCCTGAAAATGAAATGTAAACAGAGCCATGAGACACCTTACATTGTGTGACTACACAGCCATTACAACAGCATCCAACATAACATACACAACATAATGTGGTTTTCACATTACAAATGGCAGCGTTCAAAATGTGTGATTGACCAGAACAAGTAGCATGTCAAAGGCAAAAATGGATGAAACAAATACATATTAATTTAGACAGTCACCCTGTGCATCAGACATGTAGCTTCATTTCCCTGCATTGATGACAGTGATACAGGGATGTGGCACAGGTATCATCACTTGCACAGGGTGGTGTATGGGGGTGCAGGAGGCCTAGGCTGACCCAATAGGTTGGCAAGTGTGTGTGTGAGTCAGAAAGGGGAGCAGGCAAGACAGACCATGTAAATGTGGCGTGTGTGTCTGTAGGTGACCTGAGTATGATAGTGGTGTGTGAGTGTCTGCATGAACACAGCCAAGTTCAGTGCTAGCCCTACATGAATGTATGTTGGGCAGCTGTGAGCCATGCATTGTAGAGCTGACAGTTCATCATCTCCACCCCCAAACATGAGAACTGGCTCTGCCACGAGTTGCACTGGCACCTCCATGCCCAAGGTCAGATGCTCGGCTACTACTTGAGGGTAACTGCGGTCTGCTGTGACTGTGTCCTCCATGGGACCACCCAAGACCATGAGCCCATAGCCTGCTATGTCATGGTGTGGACAACACACTCCCCTCTTGAGAGCTGGATGAACTGCCACTACTGGAGTGTAATTGTGCACAGCCACATGGACTCTCAGCAGATGTAGTTACTGATCTACATCCAGGAGTCCAACACTCAACTCTCACCAGACGTTCCATCATATACAATGTGCTTTACAAGGCAGATAGTTTGTGATCTGTCTCAGACCAGTTTTCTTTCCACTGCATCAGTTAACTGATCCAGGGTGTCAGTAATGCAGTGGAGCCAGTCACTGATGTCAGACTGTGTTGCATCCATAACCCTGAGCATTCATCTGAAGTTACTTTTTGAACATGCCTGTGCCTCTATGAATGCCCTAAACATACACTGAGTGACACATGATGAGACACCTGCAACAGGTGGTGGAGGGACAGCAGGCTTCCTATGATTACCCCTATAAATCCGCCTGTGTGGAACCTCACCAACTGTTTGGCTGTGGACAGTGTTGACACTCACTGCAACCACAGCAGCCACACTTCCCTGTTCAATGTCTCCACCCTCCAACTGTCCAATATCTGTGGCCTTAGGGGACTGGGCATGTGTAGGCATACTGACTGTATATGGTGATAATGAGGGTGGACGAGGGATGTAAACCTCTCCGACAGATTCAGCCCCTGCAACCCTCAGCTATGCCTCACATTGGCCACAATCATCATCATAGTCTGAAAAGACACTGACTTCACGTTGTAAAGGGGACAAAGACCAACCTCCCAGGTCACCTGTAATATAAAGGGGAAAGCATCACATTAATACTTGCACTACTATGATCTGCAGTCCTTTGTTTCAATATATGTTAAGCTGTATACACTGCTGTCACTATTAAAGACTTGTACAAACCATACATCTTCCAAGGTGGAGACAGCTTCCATGAGGTCATTAATTTCTAACCGAAATTTGTAAGTATTTCAAAATAACAGCTCTTCAAACTGGACTCTCATGAACAATATATAAATTATGTATAGTGTTGACATTCTGTAGAACACTGCATAGTTTACAGGCATGGCCATCTGAAAAGTCCTGTCACTATTGTGAAATCAATCACTCTGGTCACACCTACAGAGCCTAGGTATGACCCTAAAGTGTGTACAGTCATAACATATCTCTACATTTTTCAATCATGCAGACAGTACATCAATCCAGCCAGCAGGCTTGGGATGACACTTTAGCTAATACTTTGAAGTAAATCTACATCTGTGACAAAAATTTTTATGCTTACCAGTAGCATGGATAATGCCCCCTTCCTATTTTTGATGGTCCTGAAAAACATTTGAGGGAGAAGTAATGTAAACAGCACCACATGTTACAGTATAACACTGGTACTAAGTCCAAATATTCCCCCATTTACAGTAGCTGCTATGTTAACAGATATGTGGGTCACAATTTCTGCCTGAGCTTAAAACTGCAGGTAACCTAGTTTCCCCCACCCCACAAAACACCTGATACCCACGTCAAACTATGTACACCCTGACAAAATAAATGCTACAGTATTCCGATGCTGATCCAACTACACATACCTGGACACTTGTCTTGGGTGGAAATGGTGGCAACCACGTACATGACATATGGTGTGATGTAAGCCTGGGACCTGTCTTGTGTTGCAAGGTTTGTCAGGAATTCCTCAGTGGCTGAAAGAGGTTGTTCTACTGCAGGCCCACCACCTGTGACCTGACAAACCCTGGCTACTTATTACATACACATGTGTGCTACAGGCTACAGCTGATGCTGCAAGCAATAAGCATAGGGAGAGAGGCTGCAGAATGTGGAGGACAACAACACTTATGAGCAACACTGTGACCAGTGGCAGCTTTGGTGTACAGCCAGAGCCTGATTGAGGGAACCCATCCCACAGGAAATTGTGGTATGTATTTAAGGTAAGTATATTAGCCAAAATTATCATTAACAGAGTAAAAGGCAACATGTTTGTTGCCTTTTACTCTGTTGATGATACTTTTGGCTAGCATACTTACCTTAAACAAAAATATAATTTACAGAGTAAAAGGCAACATATTTGTTGTGTCCTTGAACAAGGTAGGGGCTACATTTACCATTATGTCCACCATTTTGACAACTGCCAAGCCATGTGTTATGTTATGGTAGTCTTTTGGAATGTGTGTGCTGGCAACCCTTGTTGCTAGCATGACCTTCATATCTGTATGTTACTTGTGCA
The DNA here is from genome assembly GCF_019279795.1 of Protopterus annectens. Lineage (NCBI taxonomy): Eukaryota > Metazoa > Chordata > Ceratodontiformes > Protopteridae > Protopterus > Protopterus annectens. The sequence continues at coordinate 1,578,371,319 of NC_056725.1, forward strand.
GCTGTGCTTATCTGTAATATCAGCAGCAAATGATTGTGTGCTGCAGTCTGATATTACTAGGCCTCCTTTGAATTCCATCAGAGTCCCAGTTAAACACCTATTTTTCCATTAATGTTTTAGCAGGTGTATTTTTAAATGTTACAGATATAATTGCACAGTTACCTGCTGTTAGAGACCTTGCTTACATCCATTATTATGTGTCTGACTTTATAGTGATGTATTCCTATAGCAAAATTCAAGTTACATTCCCATTTTTCTATTACTCTTTTATCAAATTTGTGTGACACAGCATGATGTGCAGCATTGCTTAAACATGCTTAATGATGGGAAAATGGCAGTTATTATGTTTTGCTTGAAGCCCCTGTGTTAATTAACATTTGCGTGGCTTGGCAAGTTGATGCACTGGTCTGCAGGTGTTATGGCCCTGGAACCAAAATAGGCTGCAGGTGTGCTTTTTGAATGTGATTAATTTTTTTCACAAACATATATCAACATAGGACCATTTAGCTGAGCTTTGCAATGCTGCACGTCATGCAAAAAATCTTTACAGAAATGAAAAATGGGGCAATAGGACAGTGGTAAAATGGGGTCCAAGCAGGGGAAAACATAGTGAAAGACAGGTAGGTATGTGCAGGAAGTGTGCAGGAAAGAACCATAACCATCCATTTCCTTGTACAGCAACAACTGTGCACTTTAACAGATTTTTAGCTGAATTTGGATTGTAACCCCAGAGAGAGGAGTGAGGACGATATAAATGTGTTGTCGAGCCAACTGGACTAAATTAAGTGTGTCTCATGGACACGTGAGTGAAATGGAGAGCTATGTATGGGACAATATTTTTTTTTTGGGGACAGGTGCCCATTTTTTTTTTTAGGTGAGAGTGGAATGTTGGGGAAGGGACATAGATACATGTGGGGGATGTAAGTTGGGAAGGTAAGGAAGCTTTTGCAGACAGACAAGACAGCATACAGGGATGGTGCATGACACAAGAGGGGGTGAGCACCTTGGTTGGGGAGGATGTTGTGGAATCCCATTCCCATGGACTTCAAACATGATAGTGTGACACAAGTACTCACCCATGGAACTGTCAACACTGTACCTTCACTGATCCTGTGAAGGCAGTAGTTGATGCCAGCACCCGGGGTGAGGCTGCGCGACCAGGATGCACAGCATGCTCTCCATCAGGCATAAGTGTACACCAACAGTTAGGTGCAGCAGCCCATGCACCATGCCTGGCAGTTCCTCACAGGTAACATAATCACCCCTCCACTTTTACTCCCAGAGGGGGGGACCACCCCCAGCCTGTGGAGCAGAACTACCCAATGGACCAGGTAGTGCAAGGGCAGCAGAGGGAGTGCCACCAGACTGTGTCCCAGACATGCTGGACCCTGGTACTGCAGCTGGGGGAGCCAATGTAGGTAGATCGCCTGGAACTGGCCTACCTTGTCATGCTGTAGTAAATTAAATATAAAGATAAGGTAAAAAACATAACCAAACAAATGTTAGTTTTAACATAATAGAAGATAATAATGATTAATAGAAAGGAATATAATGAGGAACAACAATAAATAATGTAAATGAAAGTATTTTAACAGCAAACCAATATGAAATTATACATAAGGTCAACATAATAGGTAGTCACAAATATATTAATATCAAATCATAATAATAAATATAATTAATAAATTAAAGAAGAGAAGGGGTGGGGTGAAAGAGAAAAAAGATTAGTAACTTTGCAGGTAATATTACTACATAGACTACTACTACCTACTTTGACATATGTAAGATTTCAGTTGTGAGTACAGTGACTGCAAATATTCTATAGATGATGTTGCATGTACATAGCTGTCAACCTGTTAGCATGGGACATTATGGGACAAGCCCTACTAAATGATGGTAGAAAGGCACAACTACATGGAACATTTTTACATAGTATGCTCCTACATTAGTAGCAAGTTGTTCTGATAATGAATTTTCCATTAAATTGCATTCCAAGTAATGTCATGCATCTGCTAATCAAGGACCAGACATACGGGGCAGAAGTCATAACATTCGGCAAAATTGTGACAGTTGAGAGGTATGTTCATGTATGTTAATTACACTAAACAGCTGGTCATTTCTCAGTTGGCTGCCATGGCATTAGAACTCACAAGCAGTAACTACAGGAATAATGTGCACTTTATTTGAATATAATGAATTCTCAAAACACCATGTCCTTTAAGACTTTTATTGCAACATTTTGTGTGAAATCATACATTTACACACATGCATAGCTGTGTGTGGTATCACTGGAAACCAAATCCAGTAACCACATGAATAATGAGCACTTCATTTGAAAACATTAGTTATCAAAGCACCATCTCCTTTTACACTGTAATGCTTAACGTCACTTGAAATCTGTCAGTTACATACATGTATGGCTGTGAAGGACAGGTGTTAACCCAACCGTACACCCTGTTCATTTATTGAATGCCATCTACAGCATATTTCAGGGAAAATTACCAGAACTGAAACCTGACACTTAATCTGGTTATTGCATTACATTTATTTCTGAATTTTTTTGCTGCACTATTTATTACTTAATATGTAACAGCTGACTGGTTTTGGATTAGAACACACATGCAGTGAATACAGGAATAATGAACACTTTTTTTGAAAAGATTGCTTATCAAAGCACAATCTCCTTTTAAACTTTATTGATAATGTTTCTTAAAATCTGGCATTTAGACACATGGATATTTATCCAGGACTTCACATAACTTACCCATATACCATGATCATTTACTGAGTGGAATATACAGCATTATTTCAAACAAAATGAGCAGAACACAGGCTTGAACCTTACTCTAGGTATTGCACTACATTAATTTCAGACATTTCTTGCTGCATTCTTTATTCATTTACATGTAACAGTTGACTGTTGTCAGATTAGAACACACATGCTTTCAATACAGGAATAGTGATCACTTTTTGTAAAACATTGGTTATCAAAGCAGCATCTCCTTTTTAACTTTATTGATAATGCTGCTTAAACTCCGACATTTACACACATGGATAGCTGTCCAGGACTTCAGTTAACTTACCCATATACCATGTTCATTGACTGAGTGGAATATATAGCATTATTTCAGACAAAATGAGCAGAACACTGGCTTGAACTTTACTCTGGGTATTTCACTACATTTATTTCTGACATTTGTTGCTGCATTTTTTATTCATTTACATGTAACACTTGATTGGTGTCAGATTAGAACACACATGCAGTGAATACAGGAATAGTGAACACTTTATTTGAAAACATTACTTATCAAAGCATCATCACCCTTTAAAATATATTGATTGATGTTGCTTCAACTCTGGCATGTAGACCATGTATAGCTGTGCAGGACTTCTGTTAACTAACCCATATACCCTGTTCATTTATTGAGTGCAACCTACAGCATATTTCAGACAATGAGCAGACCAGAACAGGGACTCCTAATCTGGTAGACCCCAACATTAACTGATGTTTGAAAGCTATACTACACAGTACTGCATGCTTACTTCCTTTAACTTGCTTTACCATTTCAGACAGGCAGTGACACATTAATAAAGATGTAAGATGTCCCAGGTATGTTATACCTGACTGTTAAGACTGCAAACTCTGCAATTAATTTATTGTATAATTACATTATGCATTAAGTTATTACTTTGATGTTTTCCTACTTACCTCATGATTGCCTCATCCTGGTCAGGCGCCCTGCATGGGACTGGACATTGCATGCCCCCCTCTTATGCAGCTATGGTAAGAGAAGCAAACCATTATGCATAACAGTTTTGCACAGCTTCAGCTTGTATATTTCTAAATTACTGGCAAACATACTTATATATCTGTGGGGTATGTCCCCTCTTCCTATACCTCATGTAGTTGTAGGGGTGATGAAACTGCTCACCAGCATGGGGGACACCAGAAGCACTAGTGAGTTCACTGGCCAAATGATCCAAGGCCTTAAATGTAAACTCTGAGCCCTGGTAGTTGCCCTGCAGCAGCTGGGATTCATAATTCTTAAGCAGGAGTCCAATAAAAACTCTGGACTCCTGCACTCTTCACTTATGTGCATGAAAGTGCACTCCTTCACCATCAGCACCAGACATATCCACAGCCAAGTTAAAACTCCGAAGAATGATGTGAAATTCCTACTTATTGGCTTTAAATAGGCTGCATTCCCGCCCTTGAATGTCACGATGTAACTTTCAAAAAAGCACCATGTCATTTAGCATCATGCAAACTCACACAAACCATGGGCAAGTGAAGCTTAGCAATGTGTAAATGTGAATAGACTGTTGACCATGCTTAAGTGCTGCTTAGCACTGAGCAGCTTTTCCAAATGTAACAATTTTTTAATTTTAAACTAAAATGGTTTCAGTCACCTGGTACATTTTCACAACAATAAATGTAAAAAGGATGACTGCTCAGGGCTCAACACACTGTAGGTCATGACTCAACCTATCTAGCTACTGGGATAGTGAAGGAAATTAATATATCTTCACATATACAACAAAGGTGCCTGTAAGATTAGCACATCTTCACTGCATGAGTTTGCATGTTGCTAAGCACTGCAGGACTACAACAATTGAGTACATGTTTTTTCTATTTTTAGATGTGTAGCAGATCTGTTGTATCTATATAAGTACACCTCACCATCACTAAGCAATGCACCACACCGCACAAACAAATAAATAAATAAATAAAATTGAATACATTCAGTTTCTATTTTTAAATGTCTAACAGATGTCTACTGTATATGTGTGCAATGCCAAGCACAGCGGTGCAACATGCCATACTACACAAATAAGCACATAAATGAAAAAAAATAAAATAAAATTGTAATTTCATGAAGTAATATTTGTTGTTCACCTTTTGGTCCAGGTTAATGAGCTGAAAGGTTTTGTGCTGTGCTTACCAACTGTCCAGACGTTTTCTGGACATTCCACAAGTACAAGACAGCCTCTACAGTATTGCTTAAACAGATTCAATATCCATATTACTGTGATCTCCCTCAGTAGCGTGCCATAATTAATATGTATGGTGAGCTGCTGAGGAGGAACCATGGCTGTGTACATGGGTGCATTCCATGTAGGCTCTTCACAGAGTCTACACAGATTTTATTGAATCCTGGGGAATGTCTTTGTATAATGGGGCCGTAGTATTCCTCCACATTGTTTGCCATTTTTTTTAAGAGTAGCAAAGGAAAAAGAGAATCTCCATTGCTCTTATGAGACAAAAATTTGGACATTCTGTGAAGATTTGGACAGTTGACAGGTATGACAGTTTGCTGAGATTTACAGAGGAACAGCGCAAAAAAGAAGGACAACCGGGTACATTTCTGTCCTTTTATTTTTAAGAACATACCTGATTTTTCTTCTTTTTTTACACTGTCCCTCCATAGCATATTCCAATAGAAAAGCCTGGCTCATGAATGGTACTATAGTGTCTGGACTTTTTTTTATTGTTATATGTATATTTTATTAGTGTATTCTCTCCACTAATCAATAGCTTTTTCCTCTCTCTGAAACTTTTATTCCTTCCTGATTGTTTTTAATTGTAAAATTAAAACCAAAAAAGTGGATATACTGCCAAAATATAACCCAGAAAAGTAATAAAAGCAGTACTCACGATGAATGAAGCCAAGTCCACCAGGTTATTGATTTTTATTCATTAGTTTAAAAACACACCACATATGGTGGATGTATACGTGGTGTGTTTTTAAACTAATGAATAAAAATCAATGACCTGGTGGACTTGGCTTCGTTCATCGTGAATACTGCTTTTAGTAATTGTAAAATTAACATTCATCTCCTATGTTACTCTTCTATTCTAACTACTACTTTCAAAAAAGTGCTCTGACTATTATCTACCTGTTTTTTTTTCTTTATATTATTCTATATATTATACTTGCATTTATGACAAAATGTAATCTGTATATTCTCAAAAATTCTCTTGTAGCCTGCTAGCTGATTGCCTTAATCCACCTGTATAATACCTGCTAGTAATGACAAAATGTTATATCTATTTACTGGAGCTTTTCTCCCCGGGTCTCTGCTGAAAAAGGGCTTCGGCCCAGTCAGACATTCCCGGTCAACAAATGTAAAATAAATAAATGATCAATTTACAATGGGCACACTGGTTGGACTGAGCAATCAGCATGCCTGTTTTTGAATATTAATGAGCTATCATTGTATAATGTAGAGTTTACAACAGTAGGAATGAAGACGAAACAGAAAATGGCAAGCTTTGAAATTCACACTGCAAAACAAATAACAGGTAAAATAAATTAAAAATGCTGTATCAAGAAGTCAGTATACTAAATGAGGAGACAAAATGAGAAATAGTAGAGACTGGAAGTCATTAAGTAAGTATATAAATGCAGAATAGATATATTTAGTGTAACAGATAGTGTATAGAGGGGGAATAAAGGAAACAATATTTAATATGAACGCAAAGTCGATATAAACTGGCATAGCAGATAGAATATTGAGTTAGAAGAAAGAAAATATAAGTATATTAATGGATACAAGAAGAGATAATATATGTTATTGTTACACTAATAAGTAGTTACAGGAACAGAAGAAAGAAATGTAAATATGGTAAGAGGTAATAGAAGAGATAGCATGTGTTATTGCTATATTAATAATTAGCAGTCATGGCAATAGTAGCATGTGTTGTCAGTCATCATTTTACACATCAGCAGTTCTGATGGAGTGCTAGGTAATTTCTTAATTTATGAAAGAAGAGTGTTAGTTTTTTTTCTGTCCTGATATCAAAAGGGAGAGTGTTTTCATAATTCTGATAAGTGCACAGCTATACTGTTCCTTGCATGTCTTACTATCTTGTTGATTAATATTCCAAGTCTATAGATTGTGAAAAAAGGCAACTTAAAAAGGATACATCATAATTATGTTTCTGCTAACTGGAATATATTCCTTGATACCAGCCAGCATCAGGAATTCCTCACTTACAAATCTTAAAACAATGCTAAATGACTTTTTTTGAAAACAAACATGAAAGCAGTGACATTATTTATATACTTGTACACTTGTTAATTTTTCATGTTTTCTTATTTACTGAACTTACCAGTAGCCAGCTCCCATTGTATCTAATGCTCTCATGACTCACTTAAGTTTGATATAGCAGCAGTGCCTTCAGTGAATGGTGAAATGCAGAGTGCAGTACAGCTTTAATAAGTACTGTAAGGTTAGGTGCACATGTGCGTAATCAAGTATTTCTGCTTTGCATCGCAGTTGCTGCTACATTAGTGAAGTACATAGTCTGAGTAAGGTCTGTATCCATTGCCTGTCTGTGTAAAGTATGTTTTCATTGTCTGTAAGCGCATATCAAGTCTAAAACATTACATTAAAAAACACCCAAACATGCATGTTGTCACTTCAAACCTGAAACATTACAATTTTAATAAGAGCTGAAAAGTATATGTTGACAATGTGGGATGTGGTATTTATTGAGAGACATATTTTTTACCAAGTTCTAGACAAGCAAAGTGAAACTGTGTCAAAGTCACTTCCATCATTTCCACTCTGCAAGCGTATCAAAAGAGGAAGGAGAAAAAACAGCAGAATAACTACTAGACCACCATGAGGTGTTTCTCAAGTGACCATATAGTGAGATCCTATGAACAGCAGCAAAATAACCATTTGTTAAATGGAAACTGTGCAGATGAGTAACAATTCATATAAAAGTAATGTCAAATTAGGTCATGGTTACAATTTAGATCTCAGAAAACAACAACATGTAAAGAATTCTCATCTTTTTTGTGAAGGATTTAAAGTTATTATAGTTCATCAGATTAGGAACTGAAAGAACAACTGCAAATGGTCAAAACTTTTTCAGATATAAGAATGTCATTTGATCTTAATTAATGTGCAAAAGCAACCTTTAAAACAGGAAAGTTGCAGCACCAAGAAAATGTCTGTCTGGGACAGGAAAGTGATATAAAAGACTTTGAGCAGGAGGAGTGTATAAATATTTGGGAATTGATGAAGGATCAACAATATAATATGAACAAATACAAGCAAAACTTAGGAATATTTTAGAAGACTAAAATTAATACTGAAAACAGCCCTGACATCTAGGAACAAAGTCCAAGTTACAAACCAGTTTGCTCTTCCTGTTCTAACTTACAGTGTTTGGGTGATTGACTGGCCCCAAAAGGTACTGGATCAGTTGGACAGGTAAATGAGAAAAAGTATTACATTTATCAGATGATTACTAAAACTCAGTCTACACCAAGATTATATATTCTCCATTCTGAAGAAGGTATGGGCCTCCTCAAAATTGATTACATGTATAGAGCTACAATCATATGACTGCATACATACCTACAGACCACACAAGATCCAAACATAGTGAACGTTTTAAAACATGAGAAGAGCAAGTCTAAAATGATTTCCCTGCTTAGTTTAGCAGAAACATATTGGTGTCAAGTAGAAATGGAAATCAAACCAAAAGCAACTGAATGTGCCAAAAAACAAAATAAAGAATATAAGGTTAAGGATCAGGTGAGAAGGCAAGAAATGTGGAAAAGGTATAAATATTGTTGCAAGTACAGAAAACTCCTGGAACAACCTCATATTGATCATGATCTCACTCAGGAATAGCTAAGGAGAGGTAAATTTAAACCAAAAGACAAAAGGTTAATATTTGTGCCCCAGGTTAGTGGACTATGTACATGTTGGTTTACAAAGTACGTTGAACATATTGGAGAAACAGACAAATGCAGGTTTCATACAACAGAATTGGAAACAGTTACACATCTTGTTGCTTGGTGTGATACACTAATGATAGAGGGCATGTATACTGAAAAGTATAATAATGTGACAAGACTCCTGCATTGGGATTATACAAACAATATAATATTGAAGCAGGTGAGAAGCATTGAAAACATGAGCCACAAAGCATTATAGAAAATGATGAAATTTATATCACAGGATCAATCATTACCAACAGTTCAATAAATAGATGTGAGAACACTAGATATAGTAGTCCATGAAAAGAAGACAAAAGTAGCATTGATCACTGAATATGCTACGCCCAGTGATTACAGTCTTACATACAGAGAGATACAAAGTCATAAAATACCAGGATTTGCAGGCAGAAATGAGGGCAATGTGGAAGAAGGATACCCAGACAGTTCTAATAGTAGTAAGAGCAAAGGTTCTCATAAAAAAGAACTTACGGTCATATTTAGATATGCTACCGATACATGTAACTGCTTATGAATTGCAGATGTCAGTTCTGGGCACATTGTTGATCCTGTGAAGAGCACTGTTGGCTAACATCAAATACTGAAACAATACTAATTTCATGACCTTTAATCACACTTTGACTTAGGAATGGGGTCCATTGCCATAACTGTATTAGAAACCCAAAAGACTTGGAGAAATTAAACTCACAGAATCATTAATCATGTCTTCCATATTAGCAATCACACTACCAACATTATTGGCATTCTAAGGCAATACAAAAAAACTGAAAGCAGTGGTTGCAGAAATTTGATCAATGCTGTTTTGTTTCCATTATGGCTGAGAAAGCAAGGAGGTGCAAGCTCTAAAGGTCCTTCTCCTTGCTGGAGGCAATGCCATTGTGGTTTTCAATATATTTAATCTCACTAGAGAACAACATAATAAACTGTCTGCAAGTAAAAAACAAGATTAAGCACTATTATGAGCCTAAGAAGAATTTGCCAAATATTCTACATTTTTATTTATGTAAAATGGGGCATAGATCCAAAAGCTGAGTTTTGTGAGTTGTAGAATCCATTGCTGATGAACAGCATCATCTGTAATATTAAAATAACAAAGTAAGAAGCAAACAACTGTCAGATTCTAACTTAGCTTTTGACAAAGTAGTCAATATAGGTAGGGCAGCAGAACTGACCAATACACAAATAAAAGAGCTTGTTGAGGATATGGATGCATGCATAATATATATATATGAAGTTAAAGTCTTCTAATACAAGAAAAACAATTCTGCTGCAGCATAATACAACATGGAAGAAATGCTTCAAACAGTATGACAGCATAAACATTTACTTCTGCAAATGAATGTGATGACTCAGCTAAAATGAAAATTGTCCAGCTCAGCAGTTGGTATTTTATACAAGACGGACATTTCAGCATAACTAAAAGCTATATTCAGAAATCAATAGAATACAAGACGTATGAACTATTAGCATTTTTCTCAAGTCTTCAGATCTAGTAAAAATGAACAAAAAAGATGGAAATGTTTTGTAACTAACTGAATCAAATAAAACTAACAACTGTTTAGTCTCTGACTTTAATAGCATTCTCCCTCTCTCTGTCTTTCTGCCTCAAACAGTTATGTTGCTCCATTGAACTTGCTTATGAATAATGGTGATATATGGGTTGAGCTGTCATTGAAAGTATCAACTGTACTGAAAAGCTATTTGTAAAAAGGAACAATGATATGGTAGCAGAATGCAACATTTATATTTATTTATTTATTGACATTTGTTAACCGGGTTTGTCCAACTGGGCTTGTGGCCCATTTTCAGTGGAGACCCGAGGAGAAAAGCTCCAGTAATACATTTTAAAACAAGTACAATTTTAAACAATATTGATATAATAGCAGTTATAGCAAAATGATTCACATATGTTGGGTTACATGCATAAAGTTAAAGTTGCATTAAAAAGAAGCTAAATAACAATTTTACATTGATATAGTTCAATAGGTCAACAATAAACATTTTTTGTTTGTATAAAATTGTGCAAATGCATAGTAGACACATTGGAGAGAGAGGTGTAATGAGGTACTAAGTATGGTCCTTTTGAGGGTATATAAAGGGAAGGAAGACTAGGTAAGGTCATGGCAAGGGCTGGTTCTGGAATTGAGAAAATAAGCTTTTAGTTCATTTTTAAAGTGTGAAGTGTGGGAGACTGAACGTAAGTCAAGGGGAAGTTTGTTCCAAGCATGGGCAAGGGAGTGTTTGTAGAGTAGTTTGCCTACTGAACTTTTTGGGTGGTAGGTATCAAGTAATTGTTGGTTAGAAGTACGGAGGGTCCGGGATGGGATGTAGATGGAGACTAAGGAAGATAGAGATGGACAGAAGTAGGGTTTATAAAGAATAGAGTGTAGCATATGAAATTGATAAGATAGCAGAAACTGGGGAAGTTCAAGCCATTGAAGAGAGTTTAAAGAAATGCAGTGGTGTGAGTTGTATGGAGAGTTAGTAATGAATCTGGCTATTTTATGGTAAGTCTGCTGGAGTTTGTTTAGTGTGGAGGCCTGTATATTGGTAAGAACTGGGGCGGCGTATAAGAGGGAGGGGAGGAGGAGTAACTGGCCCAGGGTAAGTCTAGATTCAGGGGTTAGGAATTTTTTGTTCCGATATGGCAGACCTAGTTTCTGGTTTGTTTGTTTTTATACATTGGAGTATGTGTAGGTTGAACTTGAGTTCGTCATCGATAATGACCCCTAGGAGTTTTGTGTGGGTGTCAGGTTGGATGTTTGTATTGTTAGAAGATGTAATAAAAATGGAAGTTTTGTGGTGAGAAAGAGAACGGGGAAGGAAACGGAGGAGTTTGGTCTTTTTGGGATTTAGGATCAATAGGTTGTGAGAGAGCCATTGTTCAGTGGATAGCAGGGCCTGTTGGGTCAGGGAGTGTAGTTCAGGAATGTTATTTGAGATGGATATAAGTGTAGAGTTGTCGGCATACTGAATAAGGGAGGATTCTTTGCATGAGGTGTAAAGATCATTGGTGAAGATGTTTAACAAAAGGGGTCCCAAGATGGAGCTTTGGGGAACACCAGTGGAGATGGGAAGGAAAGGTGAGGAGGATGAGAGCCATTTGGCAGATTGCTCCCTGCCAGATAGGTAACTATTAAACCAGGCAAGTGCGGAGGGGGATAGGTCGAGATCTGTGAGTTTGGATAGTAGTAGAGGATGAGAGACAGTATCGAAGGCTTTGGAGAGATCTAGGAAGAGACAGAAAATGAGTTTATTGTTGTCTGCAATAATATGACTGAAGGAGAGGAGGGCAGTGGTGGTGCTGCGGGGAGGACAAAATCCATGTTGAGTAGGGGTAAGTAAGTGGTGTGTGAGGAGGTGATTGAGAAGCTGTGAGTAAATACATTTTTCTAATATCTTGGAGGGGGGGCAGAATGGCAATGGGTCAGTAGTTTGAGGGGTCAGTGGAGTTTCCACCTTTATGAAGAGGGATAGTGAAGAAAGATTTACAAAGGGTGGGGACAGTTGATTCCAGAATAGATCGATTAATTAGTATAGATACAGGATAGGCAATTGAGTCAGCAGCAAGTTTGAGGAATGTAGGAGATAGATTGTCAGTGGAAGGAGAGCAAGGTTTTAGCTTGAGTAGTAGAGATTTGATGTAAGTAATGAGAACTGGCTCAAAAGAAAACAAAGTTGTGTTAGTTGGACTTGGAGAGGTGGATGTCGAAGTAGAGTTTGGCTTAGAGGTTACCAGATTTTGGATGGAAGAGATAAAGTATTTATTCAGGAGGGTAGCTGTTTCCTGAGAGGAAGAGTTAGGGTATGGGGAAGGAATATAGGGCTTTCCAGGATAGAGGATGTTGTTGAGAGTTGACCAAAATTTTCGAGGATTGGATTTAAGCTGAGCAGAGGTATAGTATAATTTTTTGTTATTAATTGTATGTTTTTTTGCAAGGTTCCTCAGTTGTCTGTATTTTTGAATGGTTGAATGGTGGTTTAGTTTTAGTCCAGGTTTTCCAAGCATGATCTCTATGTTTCTTAAGGGACCTAGTCTCTTTGGAGAGCCAGGGAGCATGGTTTGATTTTACTCTGATTTTCCTAGAGGGAGCTAAGGAGTTTAGAGTATTCATGAAGATGCTATTGAAAGTGCATATAGCATCGTTTGGGGGGGGGGGGGTAGGATGGACCAATCTATGTTGTGGAGAATGGAGTTAAATTTAAGTAACATTAACATTATCAGTAACATTATTACTGAGTGTGCATTTTGAGAGCTGGACTTGGAAAGTTGCTTGCCAGTGACTATAGCCTCACATCTAAGATATTCTGGCCTCACACTAAAGCCATAGAGTCAGACAGAACTGTTCTGTGTCTATACAAGCAAATAATTCAATTTGCTGTTTCAATTTGTGTCAGTGCAACAGCCAAATATTTGACCGGTTAGTTATGAACAATTGCTCATGATAAGCTGAATTCACAGAGCGCAAATACAAATATAGAACATTAAAAGTTGCAATGCAGTGTGCAAATGCAAATATAGACCTTTAAAAGTTGCCATGCCCAGCAAAAATAGTACAGTCTCTAGACATATATGATCAGCATTCATAAACAAAAAATAGTTTACAATATCTAGACATAGATCAGCAGCCTTCACAAACAAGTCCAATAGAGTAACATAACTGTTTGAGGCAGAGAGAGAGAGGGAGAGAGGGAATACTATCAGAAAACAGCATATATAAAAATGTATATAAAAGCAAATAATTCAGTTTGCTGTTTTCAGTTTGTGTCAGTGCAACAACCAAATATTTGGGGCAGATTAGTTATGAATATTTGCTCATGATAAGGAGAATTCAGAGTTCACAAATGAAAATACAGAGCACTACAATTGCTTTACAGTATGTAATTAATACAGACCACTAAAAGTCGGTGTGCTCAGCAAAAATAAATACACAGTATGTAGACATATATAACCAGCATTCATAAAGAAAAAACAGCATACAGTCTCTAGACATATATCAGCAGCATTCACAAACAAGTCCAATGGAGTGACATAACTGTTTGAGGCAGAAAGAGATTTACAAACTCCCGTAAAACATAAGGTTTACTTATTCATGAAGCAGAGGTTTACTGAGTCTCAAACACATTAGTTTGCAGTTTCATGAGGCAAAATCATTGCCGAGTCATAGAGTATTATTCCTAGCAACCAAAGTGCAATAGGCATTGGTATGAGATCTCAAAATTTAAACTGGAATTCTAATGGCTCAGTTGTTAATTTTGGATAATATGCTGACTTATTCATAGACGTGATGTATTCTAGGACAATACAACCTTCAGATAAACCGAAAAGTGATCCCAGTTATTCATGCACTATGAAGAGGTCCACTGGCCATAAGATAAAGAATTGTAAAGGAACTAAAGCAGATGCAGGGAATGACAATCATTGCCAAACAAACTGAGTCAACTCTATGAGTTAATAACATGCTTACTGTGGTCAAGCATGATTAAATATGAATATGCATTGGAGCATGTGACTTAAACAAAGCAACTTTGAGGAATGTTGCACCTTAAAAACAATGAATGAATTCACCTTGATGACACCCAGATCCTAATATCTTTTCGGTTATAGATGCCAACCAGGCCTTCTTGCAGATCAACTTAGACTCGGGTAACTCAAGACTGTGTACTTCAGTACCCCACTTTTTCATATGCTCTTTGGAATTTCTTAAGCTCTAGAGGTTTTTCAAAGTGCCACAATACAAATCATTAAATGCTTGGAGGAAGTCAAGAACATAATGTATGATATGCTGGTGTGGGGTGAATTAAAACAATGTGACATTAGACAAAAAGGACTACTTGACCAACCGAGACTCAGCAATGCAAAATTAAATAGCACCAACTTGGAAATATACCATTTTGTTGATGTTTATTGGAACTATTTTGTGCATGTCAGTACTCTGAGTTTAGAACAGTCCACTCCTGTATAAATACATGTAATTATGCCTAAGCTTCACAAAAAAGAAAATAACTTATTGAACAGGTACTATGAAGACAGAAAACTGTAAATAAATAGGTGGAAACTGAGGATGATGAGAAAATTATTTCATTAAATGTTTTTGAGTGTGGTCACAAACTATCTTCCTTTTGTGAGCACAGCTGCTTGTAATTTTAGATGATGTATCACCCAGCAAGACTAAACCCAGCTTCTTTTAGTTAAATAATCATTTTACTGATCATGCATCAGGAGAAAGGGCAGAGAGTGGCTTTGTATACTACTGTGCAAAAGCACATACATAAAAAAGCTGAATAATGGCCACAAGTACTGCATCCTTCATCCTTATATAAAACTTTAAAAAAGAAAACATTTATTTCAGAAGATCAGGACGAGAATATCAATGTTATTCAGCCCTTCATCATTCAGCCCTTAAGGCTGAATAACACACCTGATACTCTTGTAATAGGTGACTCTATTGTCAGACACACTGACGTCCCGCTCACCAGGCTGAATAAAGAGAAGGTCACGGTGAGCTGCCTGTCAGGTGCTAGGATCCACCACATAAAGCAAGCACTCAGGTCACTCCAAAGCAAATACAAATATGACTCAGTCATTGTACATGCTGGTGTGAATGACCTGAGATGTACCTCCCTGGACTACATGAAAAGAGACATAGATGAGCTCTCTGATCATGTAGCCCAGGCTGGTATGACCCTGACCTTGAGCAGCATCTTACCCTCACCTAGAATGATGCCACAGTACAAAGACAAAATGATTGATTTTAACAATTGGCTAAAATTTTGGTGTCATTCAAAGGGGATCCAGTGTCTGTCAGCCTGGGATGACATGCTCCACAAGCCACGTTACTTTGCTAGGGACGGCTTGCACCTGTCACCATTGGGCTTTTGGATATTGGCAAAGGCTCTTGCCACCCCCATAGTGCCTTTTTTAGGCAAGGCTCAAAAGTCAAACCCACCCCCATAGACAGCACAAGGAACAAGAAACTAAGGGTAATGCTGCTAAATGCCAGAAGTCTTAACCTCAAGATGCACGCACTCAAAGCTCTCCTCAGTATGGAGAACATCGATATCTGTGCAGTAACAGAAACCTGGTTCAAGGCTCCAGAGAGCACCCCAGCACTACCAGGCTATACCTCATATCATGCTTTTCAGTCCCAAAACCCGGACCGAACCACAAAAGGAGGGGGAGTTTCCATATTTATCAATGATATCCACACCTCCAGGTTAGTGGCATTGCACGAAGTATCGGAGACCATCCATGTGCAACTAACAGTGGGCAAGACTGCTTTTCAGTTTATAGCATCCTACAGACCACCCTCTCAAAGTCAGGAATCCCACTCGGCTTTCCTGAAAACATTGGAAAACATGAAGATCTCTCCGAACACCATTATATTGGGCGACTTTAACTACCCAAACATTGACTGGGCACACTACTCAAGCCCCAGCACCTTAGCCCAAAGGTTCCTGGAAATTATAAACTCAAATGCTATGGAACAACTAGTCACCACTCTTACAAGAGGGGACAACATACTAGACCTGATCATTACCAACATAGGGACTCTATGCTCCACACCAGAAGTATATCCCTCATTGGTAAGATCAGACCATAAATTAATTTCACTGGATGTCCACATCCCGACCCCACCCTCAGCCCAGAAAACCACAGTGAAAAACTTCTCAAAAGCGAACTTCTCACTTCTCAAAACTGAAGTGGGATCCTTCAAGGCCCCAGGGCCAGTGGAAACTACGGCCCAAACTGCAAAATCCTATATAAATGCAATCTACGGACATCTCCAGGAATGTATGGATCATGCTATCCGAAACAAAACCAAGACCCAATCATCCAAAGGCAGGCATCCAGTCTGATGAACCCCTGCCATAAATAAACTGTACAACAGAAGGAGGAAGCTACTACATGATAGAGCAAAATCCCTAATAGGGAAGGCATATCTGATCAGTACTAGCAAAAAATTACGATTCCTCATAAAATCCTCCAAGGCCAACTTCGAGAGAAAAATTGCACAGGACACCAAAGACAATCATAAGGCTTTTTCAGTTATGTTAGAAACCTGGGATGCAACTCCCAGACTTGTTCTGAGTTGATTCTAAATGACAAAAAATACACTGAACCCACAGACATCGCCAATATCCTGGCAGACAGTTTCAGTGCAAACTTCTCCACCCCCCCCCAAAAGAGCAAGTATCTATCCCGGCAGAGGGCTGCCTCCCAAACATCTCTGATGCTCAGGTGAAGGATGACCTCTCCAAAGCAAAAAACACTGCTTCCATGGGACCAGATGGCGTCCCAGGTTGTGTACTACATGAACTCCAAGAGGAACTAATCCCTCAAATAAAACAGCTATACAATCTCAGCCTCACTACAGGATATGTGCCCACAGAATGGCGTACAGCAACAGTGGTCCCACTCCACAAAGGTGGAGCCTCTACGGACCCTGGAAACTATTGCCCCATAAGCCTGACTAGCTTAGCCTGCAAGGCTATGGAGAGGATCATCATGGAGCTCATAAACAAAGACAATGGGGACCTACAGACACTAGATCCTACCCAGTTCAGCTTTGTCAAGGGCAGATCCTGCCTTTTGAACCTGGTTGACTTCTTCAAAACAGTCACCAAAGCCATAGATGAAGGAAAGGTAGTCCACACAGCCTATCTGGACCTTGCAAAGGCATTTGACACAATACCCCACTCAGGCATCATAGATAAGCTATCCAGCTTAAATATAAACCCCTATGTCACAAGATGGGTTGCAAACTGGCTCAAAGACAGAACCCACAGAGTGAGAGTTGCTGGAGCCATGTCAGACTCGAAACCGGTCACAAGTGGCATCCCACAGGGTTCTGTCCTGGGACCACTCTTATTCGGTATATACTTTTCCGAGGTACAGGCAAACGTGGGAGGACTATGGCTCACCAAGTTCGCAGACGACTGCAAACTGGGCACCATAATCAACTCTCCAGCTGACACAAACATCCTTCAAAAGGTCTCACAGAGACAGATAACTGGTGCCAGCGCTATGGTTTAAAGCTAAATGCCAAAAAATGTATAGTCATACCCTTTGGCAAAAACAATGTGCCCACAAATTACCACATAGGCAGAAACCCATTAAGTACAGAGAAAGTTATTAGGGACCTGGGGACCCAAGTTGATAGCAATCTCTCCTTTGAAAACCACATTGCCAAAGTGGTTAGAAAGACCTTCTACATAGCCCACCTCATCACGAAGGGTTTCACATCTAGATCAAGAGAGGTAATCATGCCCCTTTATTCATCCCTCATCAGGCCCATCATAGAATACAATGCCCCTTTTGGGATGTACCTTACCTGACACCTGCAGCAATTAGAAAGACCCCAAAAGTATCTCACCAAGAGGATCAAGGGTCTCAAACAGATGCCATATGCTGCTCTGTTAAAAAAACTCCAGCTCTACTCAGTTGCATACCGCCTACTTCGAGGCAATCTATGCCTGACATACAAAGCTATGTCAAATCCAGACTTAATGGACATGCTCCACCTCAGTAAATCTAAATCCCTTAGAGCCACACGCTCGAGGGACTTGAACCTCAGCACAGAAATAAATAGAACTTGCTGGAGGGACAGGTTCATAACCCAGAGGCTCCCTTCGCTCTGGAATAGAATTCCAGTTCATGTGAGGCAGAGCACCTCACTGAATCTCTTCAAGAAGAATCTCGGTAGGTGGATAGGGGATCGTAGGTTTGTCCCAGGGATTACTCCCGTGTCACTATTAGACAGAGGCACAGTAAACTAAACCTTAAAAAGGGCACAGTATACTCAAATCAAGGGGTGGCGTAAGCCATACAGAATCGGGCTAGGCTTATAATTGCCCCAGGGCAGATAGCCTAGTATGAACCTATGAACCTATGAACCTATAATTAACATGAGAATGAGTCCTTATTAGGGTTTTGGTTAGGTTATTCTAGTGCTATTATTTTGTTACTGCAGTGCTATCAATCCCATACTCCTCTAATCCTTCTCTTGGCACAACTTTGCAATACCTACCCAACATACCCCTATACAGATTATTTTAAGAATATGATCTTTCTGACATTTGCATGATTATTACATCTGTATCTCCGAATGCATGTACCTAGTTAATTATATCTGCAATCTGTATTACCATTAATACTACATACAGTAGGGACAGTGCTCTCTTAATTAATTGCCATCTAGCTAATTCTAAAGTTGGAGGGGCTAAGTGGGATACCGGCCATCATTACAAATGGTATTAACAGAAAGAACAGTTTCCAGTAATTGTTGGAATAATGTCTGATATGAACAATTAAATCAATCATTTTTTTCCTCTATGCCAGTACTGTACAACTGTATTTCATATATGTATATTACTAGGTACTCTTTGTATTTACTCTATTTATTTGCCTCGGATGCATGATCTTTTCTTATACTTTAAAAATAACCAATGTAATGTACACATTTTTTATTTTACTTTCATCTAAGTACTTGTGCGGTACATTTTCCCTCTTACTCAAGACACTGACTTTCCAATAATCACTTTTACAACCTTTCTATATCAAACACTTATGGCCTTACTTTGAACTAAGTTCTCTCCCTCACACTTTCCTTAACCAGTCTCTGTTCTACTACATTCCAGCTTCAATAGGTTAAATCCCATTCCACTTCAGTTATATGTGTGAAATTTCACTTTCTCTGCATATCTTTATGTTAAATCTAATTCCTTTCTACTCAATTATATGATTGCTGCTATTTTTCTTTTTCTTTGCATATCTTTATGTTTTCTTATATTTATTGAGCTTTTTACATTACTGCAAGTATTCCAATGTCAAATATTTTTTTGTTTCAAATATTGCTAATATGGTTGATATATTGTTTTAATTTGTATCTAATATATTATTTTAATTTGTATTAAATATTGTTGGCACGATTTATATATTCCTTTAATTCATAGGTTCATAGGTAGGTACTAGGCTATCTTCCCGAAGGCATTTATAAGCCTAGCCGGAATGTGTTGGCTTTTGCCACCCCCTTAGAATAGTTCCCTGTGCCTCTGTACAGAAGAGCCATTGAAGTGATCCCTGGGGTAAACTTTCTGTTTCCCATCCACTCGTCAAGGTTTCTCTTGAAGAGGATTAGTGAGGAGCTCTGCCTAATGTAGATTGGAATTTTGTTCCAGATCATGGGAAGTCTCTGGGGCAGGAATCTATCCCTCCAGCATGTCCTATTTATCGTTGTGGTGAGGTTTAGATCCCTGGGGCGTGTGGCTCGAGGGGATATGGTTTTCTTTAGGTGGAGCATGTCCATCTATTCTGGGTTGCACATGGCCTTGTATGTCAGGCAAAGATCACCTCTGAGTAGGCGGTATGCAAACGAGTACAGCTGGAGTTTCTTCATTCGAGCTGCATAGGGCATCTGCTTGAGGCCTGTGATCCTCTTGATGAGGAAGTTCTGTGGTCTTTCCAGTTGTTGCAGGTGTCTTGTAAGGTACATCCCAAATGGGGCATAGTACTCTATGATGGGTCTGATGAGTGATGCATAGAGGGGCCCAATGACCTCTTTCGATCTGGATGCAAACCCTTTTGTGATTAGGTGGGCCACATAGAAGGATTTTCTAATCACTTTGGCAATGTGATTATCAAAGGAGAGGTTACTATCGACTTGTGTCCCCAGATCCCTTATTACGTCTTCCATATTTAGGGGGCTACCACCTATGTGGTAGTTTGTGGGTACTTTGTTTTTTCCAAAGGGGAATTTAGCTTGAGGCCATGGTTTTGACACCAAGTATCTGTCTCAGTGAGACCCTTTTGGAGGATGTCTGTGTCAGCCAGAGAGTCAATTAAAGCCCCTAGTTTGCAGTTGTCTGCGAACTTGGTCAGCCATAGTCCTCCTGTGCTTGCCTGCACCTCTGAGAAGTATATGCCGAACAGGAGGGGCCCTAGGACTGAGCCCTGGGGGATGCCACTTGTAACCGGTTTAGAGTCAGACCTAGCTCCCACAACTCTTACCATGTAGGCTCTGTCCGTGAGCCAGTTGGCAACCCATCTCGTGACGTAGGGGTTTATGTTCAGGCTGATGAGCTTGTCTATAATACCTGAGTGGGGAATGGTGTCTAAGGCCTTTGCGAGGTCTAGGTAGGCTGTGTGGACCACCTTTCCCTCA
Organism: Protopterus annectens; assembly: GCF_019279795.1. Classification (NCBI taxonomy): domain Eukaryota; kingdom Metazoa; phylum Chordata; order Ceratodontiformes; family Protopteridae; genus Protopterus; species Protopterus annectens. The sequence continues at coordinate 1,578,392,242 of NC_056725.1, forward strand.
TCTATAGCCTTGGTAACTGTCTCAAAGAAGTCCACCAGGTTTAAGAGACATGTTCTTCCCTTAACAAAGCCAAACTGGGTAGGGCCCAGTGTTTGGAGTTTTCCAATGTCTCTGTTAATGAGATTCATGATAATGCGCTCCATAGCTTTGCAGACCAAGCTAGTCAGGCGTATACGGCAATAGTTCCTGGGGTCTGTTGTGGCTCCACCTTTGTAGAGTGGAATAACTGTTGCTGTGTGCCACTCTGTGGGCACATAGCCTGTGGAGAGGCTGAGTTTAAACAGTGTGTTTAGGTGAGGGGTTAGTTCATCTTTGAGCTTGTGTAGGACGCAGCCTGGGACACCATCCTGTCTCATTAATGCTGTGTTTTTGACTTTGGAGAGGGCTGTTTTAACCCAAGTGTCTGTGATTTCACAGACACTACATTCTTCTGTTATAGTTATGGGCCCTTTTGAGGGTGAGAGGGGGGTGAAGTTTGCACTGAACCTGTTTGCAAGGATGTTGGCTATTTCGGTCGGTTCAGTGTATTTTGTGCCATTCTGCACTAACTCTAAGCAGTTCTGAGAATTGCCGCTTAGATTCTTGACATAGCTAAAGAATGCCTTGTGGTTATCGTTGGAGTCCATGGCAATTTTTCTTTCGAAGATAGCCTTGGATGATTTTATGAGGGAATGTAGTTTCTTGCTGATACTGATCAGGGATGTCTTCCTTCTTGGGATTTTACTCTTTTCTGTACTAGTTTCCTCCTTCTATTTTATAGCTTGTTTATGGCAGGGGTCCACCAGACTGGTTTCCTTTTCTTGGAGGAGTGAGTCTTGGTTTTGTTTGGGATAGCACAATCCATGCATTCTTGTAGGTGCCCATAGAGTGCATTAGTAAAGGATTTTGCAGCATTTACAGCTTTATCCTTTAGCATGGGGGCTTTGAAACTTCCCACTTCAGTCTTAAGTAACGTGAAGTTTGTTTTGAAAAGTTTGTCACAGTGATTTCTTTGACTGGGGGTGGTGACAGAATGTGGATATCCAGAGTGATTAGTTTATGGTCAGATCTAACCAGCGAGGGGTTGACCTCCAGTAAGGAACACCGGTCACCCATGTTGGTGATGAACAAGTCCAATATGTTGTCACCTCTGGTGGGGGGTGTTGACCAGTTGATCCAGGGTGTTTGAGTTTATTAATTCTAGGAAATGTTGGGCAAGGGAGTTTGTACTTGAGTAGTTCTCCCAGTTAATGTTTGGGTAATTGAAATCACATAATATCAGGGTGTTTGGTAGGACGTTTATGTTTTCCAGTGTTTCCAAGAATGTGGAGTGGGGGTCCTGGGACATGGTGGGTGATCTGTAGCAAGCTATAATTTGAATAGCAGTTTTGCCCATTGTTAGTTGCACATGGATGATTTTTGAAGCATCGTGCTGTGCCGCTAACCTGGAGGTGTGGGTACCCTTGATGAATATGGAAACTTCCCTGCCTTTTGTATTTCAGTCTGGGTTTTGTGGCCGAAATGTATGGTATGAGTTGTAGCCTGGTAGTGCTGGGATGCTCTCTCACGCCTTAAACCAGGTTTCTGTTACTGCACATATATCGACTTTCTCCATACTGAGGAGTTCCTCGAGTGCATGCATTTTGAGGTTTAGACTTCTGGCATTGAGTAGCATTACCCTCAGTTTTTTGTTACTTGTGCTATTTATGGTGGTGGGTTTGTCTTTTGAGCCTTGCCTAAAAAAGGCACTATGGGGGTGGCAAGAGCCTTGGCCAGTATTCAAAAGCCTAAGGGTGACAGATGCAAGCCATCTCTAGCGAAGCAGCGTGGCTTGTCGAGCATGTCATCCCAGGCTGACAGACAATGGATCCCCTTTGAATGACACTAGAAGCTTAGCCAATTGTTGAAATTGATATTTTTTTCTCTATACTGTGGTATCATTCTTGGTGAGGGCAGGATGCTACTCAGGGTCAGGGTCATACCGGCCTGGGCTATGTCTCTTTTCATGTAGTCCAGGGAGGTATGGCTCAGGTCATTCACACCAACATGGACAATGACAGAGTCATATTTGTACTTGTTCTGGAGTGACCTGAGTGCTTGTGTTATGTGGCGTATCCTGGCACCCGACAGGCAGCTAACAGTAACCTTCTCCTTGCTCAGCTTAGTGAGTGGGATGTCAGTGTGTTTGACTATAGAGTCACCTATTACTAGTGTGTTGGGTATGTTATTTTGCCTTAAGGGCTGTGATTGTATGGCACACTGGTTTTGTGAAGTATGTGTTTCATGGTTTGTGTTGGGGGGGGTGGAGGTTGCTTGGATGTCTGCTTTGGAGGTCTCAGTTGCTTCTGCAGATTCATGTATTTATATGTGTTTTTTGCCAGTGCTGGTTTCATAGGTCTGTGTGAGACTGTTGGCATGATGCAAGTAATTCCCTTCTCCTCTTACCACGAATTAGTAGGCAAACAACACAAGAACTATGCAGTGGAAGAAGAAATGTAGCAGACTGACAGGTTGATATAGATATATTAAAGAAAAATTTTATTAAAATCACAAAAAATCCAAGCCATCTCGTTAAACAAGTGGCAACGCCAACCTTAGCCCCACCTCAACATTTTCAAGTTGTACAAATGTGTATATATACAATATCAGCATCCAAAACAAACAATTAAAATAATCAATCAGCTGAAGAGCATGAAACTGATGGTCTTCACTGGAACTTAAAAAACTTTAAAATACTTTCAAAGAACTATCTACTAGACATACTTCCTATACTGAATATATAAATAATATAAAAACTAAACATACTATAAATATAAAATGGAAAAAAAAAAATAAAAAAATAAATGCAATACGTAAAAATGATGAATCATAATGATGATTACATAAAATTTCATATTATACATTCATTTAATCCACACAGTATGTTTAATATACACAGTATTCATATACTAAGAAGGGTTTAAATAATGCTAAACTAATATTATCGCAAGGTCGTAGAATCTATTGGACAGAGGATTTAGAATCTAATATGATTTGCCATTTACTTTCACATAATGACAGTTTCATTTTCGGTAATCCCATCAATGGGTGTTCTATCTGTTTCTTCATGGACGGACTGCCGAGAAGCAGTGGTCTTCCCCTTTATCTAGAATGTGTGTGTCTATATTCGTCTTTTTTATATGCTGGATGTTTCTTCTCTGTTTTCCTTATAGCCCTCATTTTTCCTGTAACAACCTTTTTGTTGCACAATGACAGGTAGTTTTACACATTGTGCTTTGTTTAGCATACTCTCTTATGACATTTCAGGTTATTGTGACGTCAAATCTGTGTGAGACTGTTGGCATGATGCAAGTAATTCCCTTCTCCTCTTGACTGCCTGGTCCAGTCTTGGGTTGAGAGAGCTTTGCCTCCAGTTTGGCTGTAAAAATGCATCTCTCACATGTATTAGTATTTGGTGGAAGGAGGAGAGGGTTGACTGTGTACATGAGGCAATTGTAACATTGCCTCAAAATGCCCAGATTCACCAGTTGGACTGGAGAGTACACCTGAAACTGCCCTTTGGACATGCCTGGATAGGTACAGTGAACTGTTTTACTGATTGGCTGGTAAGGTCGAATAGAGAGCCTTGTCCTTCTGTACAATATAGGGGTGTCTAGTGCTAAGGTTTATTAGTGCTTGTTATGAGTTTTGAGCAAGTGCCGGTATGAGAAGTGAATGGTTTGAGTGCTTAAGTTGAAAGTTTGTCTAGTGCCAAGGGAAAAATTGAAAAGTACACTTTGTGGAGCCGGGAATAGTTATACCCTAGCTAACTGGCGTTGCCTGCCGTGCAAAGCCGCGCAAATTTTTATTTTATTTTTATTTATTTTATTTATTTTACATTTGTTGACTGGGAAAGTCCAACTGGAACCAAGTCCATTTTCAGCGGAGGCCCGGAGAGATAAGCTCCAACAGAATACAAGAATAATAGCAGTCGAGTAAAAGAACATTGATTATACATAAAACTTTTAGGTAATATTGTAGTTAAGAAAAGGAAAACAGAAGTACATTCTGACAATCAGTGTTACAAATTTTCAATTCTGAGGGTGGTATTAGATTACAAAAAGGAAAACACAAATTAGATAAGTAAAATTACATGCATTATTTAAAGTTAGTCAGGTTTGTCACAGTGGCATATCCATTTTTGTTCCAGGTGTTGTTTGATAGAGGCTTTGAATTGGTTTGGGGAGGAGAGCATGGTAATGGCGTCTGGAAGTTTGTTCCAGTTTCTACTTACAGAATTTGCAAATAGGGCCATGCCAGCCACATTGTTAATTTTAGTTGTTTGTATTTGTAGCTTATTGGATGAGCGGAGCAGTCTTGAATTATTATGGGGGAAGATGTGGTGACTAAGGGCTGGAGTGTTATTTGGGTTCTTTAGGATTTTATTAGCCAATATTAGCAGGTTATACTTGACAGGATTGGGAAATTCCAACCATCCAAGTTGTTTGAGGTTAATGCAGTGGTGGGTTCTGAAAGGAGAACCCGTAGCAAACCTAGCAATGTGATTATAGCAGGCTGTAAGTTTGTTAAGTTCAGATTTACTTACATTTTCTAGAAGTGAGGAAGCATATAGGAGGGTGGATAGTAGGTGCGAGCATGCTATGGCTATTTTAGCTATGGGGGTGAGGAAGGTTTTTACTCTAGAGAGTGAACTGAGTTTTTTGTTAATGGTTTTGATTGTCTGGCCTACATGGAGGTCAAATTTTAAGTAATTATCTATAGTGACACCTTGCAATTTGGTATTGGGTACAGGGGAGATGACTGTCCCATCATTAGCTTGAATGGTAAAAGAGAAGGGTATGGACCTTTGGGTTGGTGGAAATATGAGTATTTTGTTTTTATTGGGATTTAGTAGTAGGTGACGTTTGGATAGCCAGTTTTCTACCACAGTAAAAGTAGTATTGGGTAAGAGATCTGAGAGCTTATTCTGCCAGATGACTGCTTGTTGCCTGTCATTGAGATAGCATTTAAACCATAGAAGGGCACTGGGATGTAGTCTGAGATTCTGCAGGGTTGAAATCATAAGTTGATGGTCCACCATGTCAAAGGCCTTGGAACGGTCTAGGAAGAGGGCAGACGAGGTGTGATTATTGTTGCGGTTATCATTAATAGTGTTAGTGAAGGATAATAGGACAGAGGTAGTACTATGATATGGTCAAAAGCCATGTTGGGTCTCAGCCATCAGGTCATTCTGGATTAGATGTTGCATAAGTTGTTTGTGTATGCATTTCTCCATTATCTTAGCTAGTGGGGAGAGTATGGCTATGGGTCTGTAGTTGGAGTATTCAGTAGAGGGACCTCCTTTATGTAATGGAATAACATAAGATGTTTTCCAGATATTGGGAATTTTGGCTTCGGAAATGGTTCAGTTGATTAGGATAGAGATTGGAAAGGCAATAGCGTCAGCTGTCATTTGTAGATATTCAGCTGGGAGTTGGTCTGCGGATAGGGTGGTGGGTTTTAGTTTTTTGAGAAGCTTGCATATAAAGGAGGTTGATACAGGCTGAAAGCAAAATAGGTTATGGCTACTAGAGTTGTTGTTATTTTCATCAAGGGAATTTTGAGGTATTTGGCTGGCAAGAGCTTGAATTGTTTCCGTAAAGAAATGATTGAAGCTGTCTGCAACCTGTTCTGGGGTCTTATTTGAGTTGGCAGCTGGGTTAGTCATTGATGTTTTACCTGAATACAGTAATTTGTTGATCCCAGCCCAGAATTTTTGAGGATTTTTCTGATTATTCATCTGTAGCCTATTGTAGTAGTCTTTTTTATCCAGTAAGACAAGTCTTTTTGTTTCATTCCGTGCATGTCTATATTTATTATGATCCTGGGGATTTTTGGTAGTTCGCCAGGTGGCCCATAGTTTATTTCTGCTATAGATTTTTGTTCTTGTTTCTTTGGAAAGCCAAGGAACATTGTTTCCTTTTAATCTTTTTAGGCGGACAGGAGCATGTAGGTCTAGGATTTCGATAAATTTGTTGTTAAAGTAAGTTACAGCTTCCTCTAAGGTGAGATGCTTTAGTATAGTCCAGTTACAGGATTTAAGTTCCAATTGAAGTTTAGCAGGATCAAGGTCTCTTTTACTTCTAACCTTCCTGAGCAAGGGTAGTTGTGGGGTGTTAGCTTTTTGTTTAATTATATAGGTTGGGAGATGATCACTTAGATCATCTGGGAGGGTGCCTGCAGTGTACATTAGGGGGTTACTATTTACAAGTATCCAGTCCAGTATACTCTCTTTATGGGACCGTTTGTCAATTCTGGTAGGGTGGCTATTGTTTGAGTGAATGCATGAAGGTTAATATGAATGGAGGGGGATTTTGATGAACAGGAGTCCCAGTCTACATTAAAGTCTCCCAGAACTAGGGTTTCTTGGGTATACTGAGAGGATAGCCAGTGAAGGGTATCCTCTAGTGTAGCTACATTATTTCCTGGGGCATGTACATACAGATGATATTAATGCTTTTACTTTTGTTCAAATAGAATTTGGTAGCTAATATTTCAGAGTTGTTGATCTGAGGTGGTTGGATAGTTTCAATAGTTATGTTTAGTTCAGATTTATAGAGGATGGCTACACCCCCCCTTTCCTCGTGGCCCGATCTAGTCTATGTAGGTTATAGCCAGGTGGAAGAATTTCATTATCAGTGGTAGATGGTTTTAACCAGGTTTCAGATAGACATAATATCTCAGGGGAATAGACATCTAAAAGGGCATGAAGTTCATGTATTTTTTTGTTTATACTTCTTATATTAAGATGGCAAATCAAGAGGGAGTTGGTGGGTCTACTGGTTATATTTTTGTTATAGCTATCTCTATTAGATGGTGGGTTAAGGGTAATAGGGCCAGGATTGGGGTGGATATCTCCACAGATTATAAGGTTTAGTCTGTACTGTATAATGATATAAGTTTACTTAAAAGTTTGTCAAAAAGTCTGGCTTTAGGACTGGTGTGGTGTGGGTTGATAGTCTGTTAGATAATAAATGAGGATAGGTTTTGTCTTGTTTTAGTGTCCTGGTTTAATATATATCTAAAAAAGGCTGGCTTTTCATGTGGAGATTTGGTGTGACCTACCTGGCAGTGATACCTGGTAAGATGTTGGGTTTCATACATAGTTAGGATATAGGTTGTGATAAGGGTGGGTAGTAGGGTATATAAGAACATTCTGGTAAAATGCATGTTTTGGTTAACCGTTGTGAGAAGCATGTACAGGGGAAGGGTAGTAACAGAGTAGAGGAGAAGGCAGGTGGGTGGGGAGATAATGAGGGCTGTTTTGTTGATAGGTGGTGAGGATAGAGGAGAGGAAGAGAAGATAGTGTATTCAATAGGTTGTAGTAGTGGTTAGGGTGTGGCTAAGTGTCTTTAAATGTAGACGTACTGGGGGCGATAATGAGGGCTGTTTTGCTGATAGGTGGTGAGGATAGAGGAGAGGAAGAGAAGATAGTGTATTCAATAGGTTGTAGTAGTGGTTGGGGTGTGGCTAAGAGTCTTTAAATGTAGACGTACTGGGGGCAGGTGGGAACTGGGGGCAGGGAGGCGAGCGGAGCGGGGCTAATTCATTAAACAAGTGGAGGGCTAAGGTAAGAAGTATTTAATAAGAAGCTGACTCTTTGTGCCTGAAATATTGTTTTTTTAAGGTTAAAACTGTGTAATGGGCTATGATACTATAGTAAGGGGACCTAGGAAAACATAAAATAGAGTGGGCAAGAGTAAAAACAAATTTACTTTTTAGCACACTTACTCCAAGGCTATGCCTTGGAGTTAGAATTTAGGGTAGTTTAAGGCTATGTGGTAGGAACTAGAGATGTTTTTAGAACCAGAGCACACACTAATGATATTTGGATGTAGATACAAGTTTTCAGGTATTAACCTTAGAATGAGATAGTTCACTCCCAGGTGGGAACCCTTGGGCAGTAGGTACAGGAATACTCCTGCGGGTTTTATAGCAGGGAAATGAAAGAGATAGAAATTAGCCCAAAATGGCCAATAAACTACTAATTTCTGGGCTGAAACCACTCTTCCAAGGACAGATAGGCTGCTCAAAGCTCCCTCTCTCACAGTGAATGGAGAAACTTCCTTCTTTCCAAGTAAGGTATGCGCAAACATAGAAACTTGTAACACAGCCCTGAATTCAGCACTAACCTGAAAACCTGACTATACTAGCTTAGAAAGGCAGGAAAACAAGTATATATATATATTTTTTTTTTTTTTCCAGAAAATAAAGCAGATACAATCAAGAAAACACTTTAAATGCACAGAAATGGCTATCACACTTGAGTGTGTAGCCTACAACAGTTAAACAGGTAATTTAAACACAAAAACGACTTTGTTAAAGTGCAGGCAGTAAAATAAGTGCAATATGTAGCTGAAACAAGCTTTTTAAATCACAGAAACTCTAGAAAATCTGTGTTTTAGGCAGAATTATCTAAAGGCAGGGAGCTTTTCTCCCTTCTTCTAAAAAGGAGCCTTGCATGGCCCATTAGAAAAATCCGGGAAGACAAGCACAATAAATAAATACATTTGGTCCCAGGTTGTGAGTGAATGTGTCCAGTAAGATCAGAGTTCACTACCCTTGTAAACAAATAAACTTCTTAAGTTATAATACCCATTCCAGGGGATAAGTGTAATAAACATAATGCCCTTGTCTCGCCCTGTTTGACATAACAAAGAAAAGTGTATTTGTTGTTTAATTGCCAAAATTAGTATATAGCCTGAATGCAAGACTGATAAACTGAATGAGATACTCAGCTAAAATAAGGGAGCAGTAAGGTTGATTTTATGAAACTGTCTTCTGCTGCAGCATGCATTGTATTTCTCATCTGCTGATTTTAGTCAGCTATATGTGTCCCATATTTAGATGTATTGTCTTTGTTCTGTTATTTTCTTTTTCTAAACCCAACTTTCTTTGATATAGTAGATGCTTTTGCTAGTAGATTGAGATTATCTATTTATCAGGGTTCATTTTCAGAACAAAACTTCTATAAACTGAATTCA
>NC_056725.1:1578408744-1578431244 GCF_019279795.1 Protopterus annectens
ACACACACGACATATATTAATATATATATATATACATACACACACACACACTTATATACTCTGGTTAAATCATTTCTCTTGAGCCCAGATTCTGGCTGTAATAAGGCATGATAATCAGTTCACTTAAACAAATTACTAAGTTAAAAATAGTGAACACTATACAAGTAATCATTAAAGGAGAGGCTCCTCCTTTATGGACTGTTCTTGCTATGCGAACTGCATTACTTAAACCTCTTGTCTCCTATATTTTTCCAAAAGTATTCTTAATCTGGTTTCTAGTACCATTCCTTTTTCGGAAAATCTTCATGAAATGTCATACATAATATTGTAAAAAGTGATATTTGATAAAGCCATACACCATACCCTTCTAATTCTTTTTTTCTTGACTTTGTCAAGCGCACTGCTAGTTTGTTAATACAACATGCCTTTTTTCTAATTTTCTATCAAATGCAAATTCTTGTGAAATGTCACCAGAAATGTTCAAGATGGTATTCAGAAGAAATTATAGTCTCCAGTTTTGTATCACACCTCCACTCCCTTTCTTAAAAACATGCACTATATTTTTATTCATGAACTGCCATTAAATGGTTGTAAACTGTTGAGACATCACTTCTTACTGTAAAGTTCTACATACTTGTATATAAGTTTCAACAAATGTATTATTTTCTGAATGTCTTTCCTTTTTCCACTTTTATTATTAAGTTCATTCTTCTTTCTCTGTTGGCTTGTATATACTTCATGTTATTTGGGGTACTGTTTTAATTTAATACTGCTTTACTTCCCTCTTTTTCTCTTTATTATGAATTGCTTAAATATTTTCTTAGTAATGTTATATATGTTCTGATAATTTACTGTAAACTGCTTTATATTTCTTTATTTATCATTGCTGAAATATTCTTAAATGATGTATACATGCTTTTATAGGTTCATAGGTGTTTAATAGGCTAACGACCACAAGGGCCTTTTTAAGCTTAGCCATGCATCCCAAATCTCTGCCAAGTTTTGCTACCTTGATAAGTGTAAGCATGCTTACCCAATCAGAGTGTTTTTTTATATGTATATAAATGGCTCTCTTATATTTTAATGGTGTCTGATGAAGTTAACAATTGTTTAACGGAAGCACTCACATTTTATTTGTTTTTCTTGTGGATTTTTATCATTAAATACACCTTTGGTTTATCATCACCTGAGTGGCGTGTGCCTGTGAATCTCTGCATGCCAGCATTTTTATTTATTAAGTGTAAGCATGGACCTGAGAGATGAACCATTTACGGCTTGCCTGTGTTCATTAGAGACATAGGTGCCAAACCAGGGATGAATTTCCTGTTCCCCATCTAATTGTCCAAGTTGCACTTGAATTTGGTTAGGGAGGAACTCTGCTTCACATGGATGCGGAGCCTGTTCCAGAGATGGGGTAGTCTCTGGGATACTTACCTGTCTCTCCAGCAGGTCCTATTTATATTACAGGCAAGGTTTAAGTCTTTAGAATGGGTAATTCTGGTACTGTTTGTTTTGTTGATATGCAGGAGGTCTATCAGAGTAGGGTCTGACAATACCCTGTATGCCAGACATAGATCTCCCCTCAAAATCCGGTAGGAGACAGAATACAGGGATAGGGCCTTAAGGCGATCTACATAGGATGTATTACTTCTGCCTTGTGTTCTTTTAGTGAGGAACCTCTGTGGACATTCCAGTTGTTGGATATGACTGGTTAGGTACATACCAAAGGGGGCATTGTACTCAATGATAGGTCTGATGAATGCCAAATACAGTAGAACAATGACTTTCTTGGACTTAGATGCCATACCTTTGTTTATAAGTTGGGCAACATAGAAGGATTTCCTCACTAGTGTAGACACATGATGGTCAAAGGCTAGATTACTATATATGTGTGTCTCTAAGTCCCTGACTACTGGTTCAGCTTTAAGGGGTGTGTTGTCATATGATAGTTACCAGGGATGGATGATTTCCCAAAGGATACTATTATGCATTTCTTGGTATTTAGTTTTAGTCTATGGCTCTGGAACCAGTTGTTTGTCTGTGTCAGTCCCTCCAGTAGAACATTTGTGTCAGTGTGAGATTCAATGACAGTTCCTAATTTGCAATCATTTGCAAATTTAGTCAGTCAGAGACCACTGACATTGGCCTTGACTTCTAAGAAGTAAATGCCAAAAAGGAGTGGTCCAAGGACTGATCCCTGAGGGACTCACTTGTGACTGGCCTCTTTGTAGAGGTGGACTCCCCAATTCTAGCTCCCTGGGTCCTGACTGTGAGCCAGTTGGCTATCCACCTGGTGATATTCGGGTTTGAACCTAACCACCTGAGTTTGGCAACAATGCCCGAGTGACCATCTATTGCTAAGGAGCTTGACTATAACTCTTAAAGTTTCTCATCACAATAACGGAGGGACTCAGAGACATGCTGTGTTCTGCTTTAATAAGTCTGGAGTTAAATATCCTCTTAAAGAGCATATATAATCTGTAATGTTCTTCTCAGACCTTATTTGTGTGTTTATACCAAATACCTAGGCACCATGTTTGTATCTCCCCCACTTCTTTTCCTATGCATAGTAACTACATTCTGTTTTACATACAGTCTAATATACTTAAATATTTCTTTCTATAACTCTTAATTTCTTCTTCCTATAAATGCTTTGTTGAATATGTATCTCTCAAAAAATACAGTTGCAAATTTTTAAATGCTTTATTTCTAATACTTCCTTTTTATTTTTAGCAAACTGCAATTTATTTCCACAAACCCTGATGTCGTCTGATCACTTCCTCCTGCTCATTTAGCCTACCTTCTTGAATCCTATATGCTGACAAGTAAGTTCTTCCTTTCCTACATCCTGCACTACTACCATCATTGCAGCACATAAGAATGGGTTGTGGTAGTGAGCAGTTTGTATTCATTATACGTGCTTGTATTCTCCATTTACAGCTGTCACTGGGCAGCTTGATCACACCTCTCAAAGTGTTCTCATCACAATAATGGCAGGACTCTGAGACCGGAGTTAGATAAGGGGTTTGCTGAGCCATGATTTAAATGGTAGTAAGAAGGCAAAGTTTTACAAATAAAAAGTAACAAGGCTGGGCAGTGTAGTGATAGCAAGAAACTGCTAAGTTATGAACAAGGAATCGGTGCAAGTGGAAGGGCATAGGACAAAAGCCATCCATGTGTAATAGTAAGTGATGTGAAGGAGTTGTGCACTCAGTGCTTATACATGCAATCTGTACATAGCAGGTGGCAGAATACCTGCTCGATGAAAAAAAATATCAAGGGAAAACAACATGGAAAGGATCATGACAAGAAAAATAGAGAAAGAAGCAAAAATATCCCTACAGGTTACATGGCTTTCTACAAATGTACAGTGAATGTAGATTTCTTGCTAGTGGCATAGAGGGAAACTTTGAATACAGATAGAAACTTTGAACAAGACAGAGGCTGACATTTATTTATTTTTTTTATTTTTTTATTTTACATTTGTTGACCAGGCAAGTCCTACTGGATACATGTTCATTTTCAGCGGAGGCCCAGGGAGAAAAGCTCCAAAGGTAGTTACAAAAGCAAACATAACAATACAAATTAAGCACAGTTTACAGACTTTGTTGAGACATGTAAGTTATACAATCTCACAAACTTATGATATAGTTTAACAAATTAATTGCAGGTGAAATAGTATTGGTACACAAATATAACTAAAGATTTAGTCAGGCTTGGATCAAGGACATAACCAATGAGAACTGAAATACTGCTTGAGACTTTTCTTGAATTGAGATAGGGTTGTCTCTAGAGTAATGTCAGCATCTGCCAGCAGAGTTGGTAAACAAAGAGTCATCGGCTGAGTTGTTGGATTTGACAGTTTGAACTGCCAGTCTAGTAGATGAGCGAAGTGGTCTGAGGTTGCAATAGGGGTCGATAATACTTTTAAGTGCAGGTGTATTTTCAGGTTGGTGAAGTACTTTATGAGCCACTATAAGTTGGTTGTACTGAATTAGGCTGGGCAGTTCTAGCCAACCAAGATAATTTAGGTTTTTACAGCGATGTGTTCTATAGGGAATGCCAGTGGCAAATCTATCTATGTGATTATAGCAGCTAGAGCATTTATTAAGATCAGTTTTGTTTAAGTTGATAAGTAAAGGAGAGGCATAGAAAAAGGTAGAGAGTAGACGAGAGTGAACAATGGCAGTTCTAGCAGGTGGGGTTAGGAAAGGTTTAATCCTATATAGTGAGCCAAGTTTTTAGTGATGGTTTTGATAGTTTGATTGACATGTATATCAAATTTAAGATTATTATCTGCGATAACACCCAGGAGTTTTGTGTAGACATCTGGGTGATTATGGTGCCATTATTAGACTTAATGGAGAAGGATGATACTGAGGACCTTCGAATGGTGGAGAAAAGTAGTAGCTTTGTTTTGTTGGGATTAAAAATCAGACGATGATCAGAAACCAATTTTCAACTATGTTAAAAGTATTCTGGGTTAATGTCTGCAAATCTGGCTGGGAGGTGGCAGAGCAAATCAAAGTGGAGTCGTCTGAGTATTGAATGCAGTTTGCTTTTGGGATGAAAGTATGGAGGTCATTAATGAAAATGGTAAACAAAAGAGGTCCCAGAATAGAACCCTGGGGACAACTAGAGTATTGGGTAGGAGGTTGGATAGTTTATTCTGCCATAGGACAGCTTGTTGTCTATCACACAGATAAGATTGGAACCATTGGAGAGAATGATTGTCTAAAGAAATTGTTTTCAGAGTGTGGATAAGTAGTTGGTGGTTAACCATATCAAAAACCTTCGAGAGATTGGAAAAAAGGGCTGAGGATAATTTGTTATTGTTTCTGTTATAGTTTATAGCATTGGAGAAGGCAAAGAGGGCTGAGATGGTGCTATGATGTGTCCTGAAGCCATGCTGAGAGTTAGCCAGTAGGTTGTTCCAGATTAGATAGTGTAGAAGCTGTTTATGGATGCACTTTTCCATAATTTTAGCCAGTGGTGACAAGATAGCTATGGGTCTAAAATCCGACAGTTCAGTAGAGCTACCACCTTTATGGAGTGGTATGACATGAGATATTTTCCAGATGGAGGGGACTGTAGCTTCTGATATGGTACAATTGATTAGAATGGAGATAGGGTATGCTATGGTATTTGCACCTTTTTGCAGATACTCAGCAGGGAGAAGATCAGCAGATAGGGTAGTAGGTTTTAATTTTTTGATAAGGTATGAATAAAAGATGTAGAGACTGGTAGGAAGCTAAAGGAGTGCTGGGTACTGGGAATGGCAACCTGTAAGTTAGAGGAACTCAGAGGTAGCTGGCTAGCAAAAAGGAATTGCTGCATTAGTACTAAACTGTACTAAACTGCAAAAGCCTCCCTGCACCACATCTGTGACCATGCAGGAAATAAAGATGGCCCAGCTCACTAAATATCAAGGATTCCTAGCCTTTTGCACTTGGCCACAATAACATTTCAGGAGCCTTCATAGATACTGTAGGCAGTTGTCTGCATCTGTGATTCTGGACATAGTCCTCATCTATATGCTGTGGCATATAGGTGATCAAATGATATTTTGTAGTACTCCAGGGAGTGTTGCATCATCATGCAGGGATTTGCCATGGAAGAGATCTGTGAATGGTGCACAAAGCAGATTTTGTCTATAGTGTTATCAAGGCCCCATTGGGACCACATAGGGATTATATATTTTTCCAAGAATAAATATCACTCTATTTCAAGTTTATGACTAGGACAGATGGTATCATCATCATCATCTCTGTCTATGTCAAGATCATACTACACATTTCCATGATAAGTCCATAAGTCAGATGAGCAAACTGTTTGTAGCACATTATTACACACACACGTGTATACTGTATATATACGCCCATATATAACAAAGCATATATGTACAGAAAACGTTCCTATACTCTAACATTCATAATTTCGAATGATTTTTCTGAGTGACTGAATCTCATTTTCCACTTCTGCTGTCATTAAGTTTGTTCAAGATTGCTAACAGTGGGGATTGGGGGATTTGCCCATTCCCACTCTACAGTGGTTTCAGAGCTGGTATATATAATTACAAGGGAGTGTTGAATCAATGATTTTTCTGTTGATGTTTTCTGTATTTTGATATTTTGAAGGACATCCATTTATATACATTTTACACACACACACACACACACACACACACACACACACACACACACACACACACACATTATTCATTTGTGCTAAGCTTATGATAAATCTGTTTTTTCTTAGTGGCTGTATTCTTTATCTCTTCCTTTGCCTGCGGTCAAGGTCTTGCCTGAATTAGTCAGCTTTTCATCAGTTTTCTTACCTCTTTAAAACACTGACACACTAATAAAATCCTCCAGTATCTCTGTGACATCCATTTGCCATCTTCCACTACTGTGGGTCCCATGAACAACAGCAATATGCAGTAACATTCCTTACAGTGGTTCCCATTGCATACTTATATGAAGCAAATATATAACTGTGTGTGCATGACATGCAAATCATGGTCCTAGAGTTGCACAGGTGTTTCTATTCTACATAAATTGACTTGTCCCACATGTCAGCATAGTATCCACCTTACTGCAGTGCCTGCACTATACATTATAACTCCCCCTCCAATGGCAGTAGACCTCATGCAGTATGGTAACTTCAGGATGTTATACAGCCCAGAGCACTGGCTGCTCATAGTTGTCTGCTAGACATGCAGTTAGTGCCACCTACCATGCTTGTGTATAACACAGTATTAATAATGCCTGGCTTTACATGACAAACACAATGTACTTGGTTTGATCCTGACCTATGAGAGAAAGTGCTTAGGCTTAAAATGCCCATAAGGGCAGCTAGCCTAGTATTTACCTATAAACCTATGAACTTTTGGGCATGATCAGTTTGCTGCTAGCTGTGCAGCTACTGCTGCTGCCCCATAACAGTTTGCAGTACAGTATGAGCAATGCATTGAGAGAGTGTCTCAATGGGAGTTATTCAATTTCACATAAAACCACAGTGTATGTAGTCTACAACTGATTTTAAAAATGCTCTTAACATCTACACCATATTAATTTATGTTTCCTAAGAGCTGTGTACTGGTTGTTATTCCTTGTCATAATGACCACTACTGTTTGTAATATGCATTACCACCAGATATGCTGTAATATACAGTGGTACCAGGTCACAACTATCTGTTGTTTTACAGCTCAGTGTTGACATTCAGCCAAAGAAACAGATCTCTGCAAAATGGAAGAATGCAGTGACATCTACTCATACTCCACACAAACCAAGAAATGCAGTAATTTCATCTCGGTTTACAGCACCTCCAAAAGATTCTTATTACAACAGACAGCAAAGTCAAGCAAATTGCAGAAGTATGACAAATCTATAGTACAGTGCACCACCAGTATGCATGAGGAATCATAACAATCATTCTTTGAGCAGCACTGACTTAGTTGATAATATATTAAGCAACTAGCAGATACTAAGATAAGCATAATTGTGCTATGCCATATCCTAGATTGTTACATGCAGTTCTGCACAGTACAGTGCATGCAGGTAGCCCACCTGGCTATTATGCTATAGCCTACATCATTACATGTAATTCTGCACAGTACAGTGCATGTCTGTGCTTCATATAGCCACTACACAATAGCCTAGATCATTACATGTAATTCTACACAGTACAGTGCATGTCTGCGCTTCATATAGCTACTATGCCATAGCCTAAATCATTACATGTAATTCTGCACAGTATAGTGCATGTTCGTGCTTCATATGGCTACTATGCCATAGCTTAGATCATTAATGTAAGTCTGCACAGTACAGTGCATGTATGTGCTTCATGTGGCTGCTATGCCATATAGCCTAGATCATGCTGCACAATTTTCCACAGTACTGTGATTGCATGTACTTCACATGAGTGCTAGATGACAGTACAAGATGTATACTTTGGTGTGTACAATTAGAATGTTATTGCCATTACACCTTGATAAGAGTATATAAGGCACATATCCAGTGTCGCTCGTCTCTCTCTAACATAAATAACAAGCAGGCAGGGTAGTTCGTTTAGATGCGTTAATACATAGAAACACATCCGGATGGATAGCAGCATCATAAAATACAAACAAACTGGCTAACAGGCAGACCTTACATACATACATGCTTACATCTCAACAGCTTACTACAAAATGGCAGTCTAGCTTGCATGTGATCAGTATTTATACACTTGTGCAAGCCCTTGGATAGATTCTTAAAGGTACATACAAACACATTGATCTGTATCCTCCCTCTTAAAAAGATTGCCTTTTTAAAAACAATACTAGAGTTAGATATGCATTACTATAGACGTTAGAAACAAAACACAATGTTCATGTCCAAGTTGCTTCATATCTACTATAGGGTTTATAGATGTGATCATATCTTATAACAGACAGGAACAATCTTCGGTGCACAACTCATATCAGGAACTTCTGGATTTGTCACAGGAACAGGAATGTCCTCTGGAATTTCCTCAGGAATTGGAACACAGAACAACTCACTCTGAGATAAAGAGTCTTTCTCACAGCCTATGTGCTGTGGTACAGACTCAGATATTGGTCTCAAATATTTCTAATTCCACCTAAACTCTGCTCCTTGTGATTTCTCAATGTATGATCTTGGCTCTGGGCAAATATTCTTCATGACTCCAATACGATCATAACCTTTGGACATTTGCATCCTTACCACTTCTCCTTCTCATAATGGATTGAGCGGTTTCCTGGTTTTATCATAGTAGGACTTCTGGGTTAAACGCTTCTTCAACAGATTGTTTTTCACTGACCTGCTGTTCTTGACACATGGAACCAGCAACTGACTACTGATTGGTAATGTGGTTCTGGTTTGTCTCAACAGAAGTTTATCACGAGGAACATTTCTGAGATTCAAGAGATTCAGGAAAACATCACTATTATCTCAATTTTGACTTCTCAAGTAACTGTTTTGCACTTTGAACTGCATGTTCTGGCAAACAATTTGAATTTGGATACTCAGGGCTACTCATGACATGAGTAAAGTCCCATTCGACATAGGTTCATAAGTTCATAGGTGTGTACTAGGCTAATGGCCCTGGAGCCTTTACAAGCCTAGCCCATAGAAGTGCTCTGGCATTGTGCTGGCTTCAGCAAATCATTTGAACTTTTGGCTTGTAAACTGCATGCCATTGTCAGAAATAACTTTATGTGGACTACCATGTACTGCAAAATTATGCTTCATCTTAGTAATGACAGTATTGAATGCTAGATTTGGAAGTAAGTCAATCTCAAACCAATTGGAGTAAGAGTCTACTAACACCAAATAATGTTGACCATTCCACTTGAAAATGGTGGCTACTGTCGACTATGGTAGTTCCAGAATCTGGTTTAGCTGAAGTGGTTCCTTCTGTTGATGTGGCTTTGTACTATTACACACGGAACAAGATGAAATTGCTCTCTCAATGTCTTGTGACATAGACGGCCAAAATACTAGCCCTCTCACCCCTCTTTTGGTAGAATCAACCCTTGAGTGACATTGATGCAAGATAGCAATGTACTCTTGTTGCAAAGACTTTGGAATAATTGCTTTCAGACATTTTGTAATGATACATTTGTCAGGCAAAATCTCATCTCTGTATGGAAAATAAGGTTGCACTTCTTGAGGTAAACGAGATTGTTTTGATGGCCATCCTTGATTAATAAAGTGGTTGAGCTTCTGTAAAACTGGATCTGTGGCTGTGTGATCCCTCAGCTCATTAAGACATGTGGAAGAAAACTGTCTCAGTTACATGACTTCAAAATCAAGGTTCTCATTGTCATGCTGTTCAGTGGTGTTTCTAGGTGATCTGGATAATGTATCAGCAAGGTAAAGAAGTTTGCCTTTTTTGCAGACAAGATTGAAATTATACTTTTGCAGTCTCAGCATCATACATTGCAGTCAGGCTGGAGCTGCATGCATAGACTTTCTTAAGACAGTGACTAAAGGTCAGAGGTCTGTTTCAATCTGGATAGGTCTACCATAAATATAATCATGGAACTTTGAACGAGCAAACACAATTGCCAAAAGCTCTTTCTCAATCTGGGCATATAGCATCTCAGTTTGGTAAGAGTTCTTGATGCACAGGCAACAGGTTGATCCTCTTGTAGAATGACTGCACCAAGACCAAATTTCAAAGCATCACAGGAAAGTCTAACTGGTTTGTGAACATCATAATATCTGAGAGTTGATGGACTAGCAATTCTGTTTCAGGACTTCAAATGTTCTTTGGTGTTGCTCTAACCAATATCAGGATACATCTTTATGTGTCAGCTCTCTAAGCAGTACTGAAAGTTGGCTCAAGTCTGGAATGAACTAGGTAGGTGACCATGCCAAGAGAACATTGCAATGCTTGAACATTGTCTGTAGCTGGCAGCTCAAGAATAGCTGTTTGCTTTGAAGAGTCTGGTCGTAAGCCTGTACTTGTAAATAAATAAGCAACATAAGCAACGTCTTGTAGCCTGAATTTGCATTTGTTTAGGTGCTTTAATACATAGAAACACATCAGGATGGATAGCAGCATCATAAAATACAAACGAACTGGCTTACAGACAGACCTTACATACTGCATATACATGCTTACATCTCAACAGCTTACTACAAAATGGCAGTCTAGCTTGCACGTGCTCAATATTTATACAATTGTGCAAGTCCTTGGATAGCATCTTAAAGGTACATACACACACACTTATCTACATCCAGATTAACACTATATTGCTTGTGTGTTAGTAGAGGGAGACGTAGCGACTGGTATCTTGAATGGCAGGTGAACAAGACTGAGTGATTAGCTACCAACCCCTTGACTTCATGCTGTGGGATTTCTTGAATGACATTGTCTGGCTATCTGCATGTAACACCAACATCTCATAGGATTTGTTCAATGCTGCCATCACTGGGGGTTGTGAGTTGGCATAGGGGTTGGGGATTAGCATAATGGTTAAGGTGTTTACTTACAGACATAAGGTACAGGGTTTGAATCTCACCTATTAAGGGGAAATTGTCCCCACAAGGGCAGCAAGCCTAGGACTTACCTATGAACCTATGAACAGCTTGTTGTCTTGAAAGTGCTTGCAGTACCTGGATGAGCATCTGAGACAAATCCAACAGAGTCAGCAGTGCCACTGGGTATTGGCATGTTACATGAACGTATCCTTATGGTCCTGTTATATGCCCACCTGTGATTATTTTCAGTATCAGCAAGTTAATATGACTGCATTGTACAATATAATATGAAATAGTATAGTTAGACATGGTATGATATATTAAACACTAGGATGGCATCATGTATTTTTATTAAAAACATCTACTGTCACTCGTATAGAGTACTTTGGTGATCCATTAACTTAGTGTGCAGCATTAGCTTGCATTTATTATTGCTAGCACTATGACATATATTTTCTATATGCTGCATACTCTGCTGTGGCACATCATTAGCAGCTATATGATACAGCATGGACTTGGGTAGGGACAGGTACACTGGTGCATTGTGGCACTATAGTTTCATAGGTATACTGGATAACAGCAATAAGAGACATGCAGTTATATCTGATTTACCAAACTTCCTCTATGTTCAGAATGGTGACCATATGGTGATATAGATTTACAATGCCAGATTCCCTAATCATTGGGGTATATGGCTCTGTGGCTCTACCAAACAGCAACTTCACATTAAGATAGGTAGATATGTCTTTTTTGCTGTATGTAACACATTCAAGCTGTCTGTGGTTAGTCCTTATCCCAAGCTAGGGAATGTTTGTTTGCCAACACATATTCAGTTCTAGGTTTCTGTATGATACTGACACCATGGCACATAGGATGTGTGATACTGACACTGTCTGACATCATGGCACATGGGATGTGTGATAATGAATGCTGACTCCATAGCACATGGGTTCTGTATTATATTGATACCATAGCATATGATGTTATTTTTTTATACAGATGGTATGCCTCCAAAAAAGTTCCTGCTTTGTTTTCACTTTGTCTTGGTACAATACAGCTATATGTGTCCTTTCTGCTTGATTTTGTAGTTCTCTGTCTAGATCCAGTCCTATTTTCCCACTTTATTACTATGGTTACTCCATGCATATGTCCATTCAGCAGCATCATTCCTGTTGTTGGCTGCCATCTTGCATGTTATATGTGACATGTCTATTCTTTTCTAGATATGTGGGTTTTAGGAGCTCCATGTGTATCTAGTCACAGATGCTGCATACATATTATCAGCACCTGTGACTCGTTATATCATGGTGTAGCACAGTGGCTGATGCACCCTCCCCTGCAACACTGAGGGAAATGGCCTCTTGCTATGAAGTGCTCTGTACATTGTCTCTTTGCTCTTATCTCACAGTGGCAATACGGAATACACCTTTTATTAGTACCCTACATTGGACTGTAGTGGCATGCCACAGGTATCTCTGGTACTGTTTTCCCAATAAGGTGTGGCTTTCTGTGGCACAGAGCATCTTATTCTTTTGTAAATGTACAGGGATGTCTACCTGTATAATCTCTATGACATATACTATGCCCAACCTACACATAGTTCTGTTTTTGTGCACATACTAGTGAGTGAAGTATGTCTTTCATTTACTACAGACTTACACAATTGCTTGCTGCTCTGTGTGGAGCTGAGATTTGCACTCTTATCAAGTGTTATACTATGTGGTGCTGTGTGACTTCACAGCAGTGCTGCCATACTGCATGTTTTTCATCTAACTGTCCCCATTCAGCTTTGTACTTACAGTGCCTGATACTCTGGCCTGCATGTTTCTTCCATTCTGCTCTACTAAATATGTTATGTTTGGGGCACAATGTTGTCAAGGGTAACACATCATCCTGCTTTGGCAGTGATACATGCAAAGTGTTTTCAAGATTTCTGTTTGTAATGCAACCCTTCCTCTGGTTTATTTGCATTATGCCACATTAACAGTGTAAAGGTCTTAATCCAAAGCTTTTCCATAGTTATTTATTTAATTATAAATATATTTAAAAGTCCCAAGTGATGCCACATTGACAAATGCTTGCTTTTATAGATAGGAGTGCCTTCATTCTGTCTATGTAATGATACATTGGTCCATCAATCTCACTTCTATAGCAACCCCATTAACACCCCCTGCCATCCACAGAGGTTACAAGGCAAGTATGGAGTAGAAATAGTGTACCCCTTACCTCACAAATTCGTTTATATTTTAGAGGTGTCTCTAATTTTGGCTCATAACTTTGCTCAGCCCTCCTAAAATAGGATTTTTCTTATTTTCAAGTGCTGGTTCACAGTCAGTTAATACTGATAGTCATCGGTACATACCGACAATCACCACAGTTACAGACTTCTTTTACTTCAAAAATATACAACATGCTGTGCATTTGCATCCTCGTTTTCTGTCATGTTTCTAAGCTTATGATATCCTTCATTTTTAAAGTATCCCTAAATGTGGGTATATTTCTCTATTTTTACATTAAACCTAATTCTTTTTGAAAGCTATGTCCCCACCCCATTTTTAAAAGAAAAAGTTCCTGTTTTAGGTAAAAGGGTGGAAATTTGCATTACTAGATGCAAGTAATTAAAAAGAGGGTTGTCTGAGGAATTTGGAGTACGTGGTGACAGTATTTTGTCTGTCGTGTAAAAATAAACAAATTGTAGTGGAGGATTATGAATGAAAGCTAAACATTTTTTTCCAATTTATAAATGGGAAGAACATAAGCACACTGGACAAATGGTTGCCATATTGTTCATAGGTTCATAGGTTCATAGGTTTATACTAAGCTATCTGCCCTAAGGCATTTATAAGCCTAGCCCAAATTTTTGTGGCTTACGCCACCCCTTATATGAAAAAATACTGTGCCCATTAGTTTGTTGTGCCTCTATCCAGCAGTGACACAGAGATGATTCCCGGGATAAACCTACGATCTCCCATCCACAGGTCAAGATTTCTCTTGAACAGAGCCAGCGAGGTGCTCTGCCTCACATGGATCGGGATTTTATTCCACAGCATAGGGAGTCTCTGAGTGATAAATCTATCCCTCCAGCACATCCTATTTATATCCGTGCTAAGGTTTAAGTCACTTGCTCTAGTGGTTTTGGTGGATTTGGATTTTTTGAGGTGGAGCATGTCCATTAATTCCGGGTTGGACATGGCCTTGTATGTCAGGCACATGTCACCTCTGAGCAGACGGTATGCAACTGAATAGAGCTGGAGTTTCTTCAATCTAGCAGCATATGACAGATTTTGGAGTCCTTATCCTTTTGGTGAGGAACTTTTGGGGTCTCTCCAATTGCTGCAGATGTCAGGTGAGATACATCCCGAATGGGGCATTGTACTCGATCATTGGTCTGATAAGTGAAGAGTACAGAGGAACAATGACCTCACTAGATCTGGATGTGAATCCCTTCATGATCAGGTGGGCAATGTAGAAGGTCTTTCTAACCACTTTAGCAATGTGAGTGTCAAAAGAAAGGCCACTGTCAACCTGGGTCCCCAGGTCCCTGATAACCTCTTCTGTGCTTAGTGGATTGCCACCTATATGGTAGCTTGGGGTTACCTTGTATTTCCCGAAGGGTATGACTATACATTTTTTGGTGTTTAACTTCAGGCCATGGCTCTGGCACCAGCTATCTGTTTCCATGAGTCCCTTCTGAAGGATATCCATGTCCGATGCACTTTCCACTATGGCGCCCAGTTTGCAGTCGTCTGCAAACTTTGTCAGCCAAAGTCCTCCCATGTTGGCCTGTACTTCTGAGAAGTAGATGCCGAACAATAGGGGGCCAAGGACCGAGCCCTGTGGGACACCACTTGTGACCGGCTTGGAGTCTGACATAGCGCCATCAACTCTAACCCTGTGGGTTCTGTCCTTTAGCGAATTTGCAACCCATCTTGTGACATATGGGTTTACATTTAAGCTGGTAAGTTTTTCTACAATACCCGAGTGGGGTATTGTGTCGAAAGCCTTTGCAAGGTCAAGGTAGGCTGTATGGACTGCCTTTCCCTCATCAATGGCCTTGGTGACTGTTTCGAAGAAGTCGACCAAGTTCAAAAGGCATGATCTGCCCTTGATGAAGCCAAACTGGGTCGGGTCCAATGTCTGCAAGTCCCCTATATCTTTGTTTATGAGCTCCATTATGATCCTCTCCATAGCTTTGCAGACTAGACTTGTTAAGCTTATGGGGCGGTAATTACCAGGGTCCGTAGAGGCACCGCCTTTGTGGAGTGGGACCACAGTTGCCATACACCACTCCTTGGGCACGTATCCTGTGGTAAGGCTGAGATTAAACAGCTGCCTTATGTGCGGGTTTAATTCTTCATTTAGCTCGTGTAGCACACAGCCGGGGACACCATCTGGTTCGATTGATGCTGTGTTTTTAGCTTTAGAGAGCAGCTTTCACCTGCGCATTTGAGATGTCTGGGAGGATACACTCTGCTGGGGCAGTTATCTCTCCTTTAGGGGGCTCGAGGGGGGTGAAGTTTGCACTGAACCTGTCTGCCAGTATGTTGGCAATGTCTGTGGGTTCAGTGATTTTTGTATCAATTTGGACTAATTCTGAGCATATCTGGGAGTTTCCACCCAGGTTCCTAACATAGCTGAAAAAGGCCTTATGATTGTCCTTTGAATCCATGGCAATTTTTCTCTCAAAATTGGCCTTAGTTGATTTTATGAGTGCTCGTATTTTTTACTAATAATGATCAGGGTGACTTCCCTTTTATGGATTTTGTTCTATCATGTAATAGCTTTCTCCTCTTATTGTAAAGTTTGTTAATGGCTGGGGTCCACCAGACTGGATGTTTGCCCTTTGTGGAAAGAGTCTTGGTTTTATTTGGGATTGACTGATCCATACAGTCCTGGAGGTGTTCATAGAAGGCATTTGTAAGGGCTTCCGCAGCTTGGGTTGTGGTTTCCACTGGCTCAGGGGCCTTGAAGGATACCACACCAGTCTTGAGTAGTGTGAAGTTTGCTTTAGAGAAGTTCTTCACTGTGGTCTTTTTTGTTTGGGGTGGGGGCGGGATGTGGATTTCCAGTGAGATTAGTTTATGATCAGATCTCACCAATGAGGGATATACTTCCGGTGTGGAGCATTTTGTCCCCATGTTTGTGATAATGAGATCTAGTATATTTTCTCCTCTCGTGGGAACAGTGACTAGCTGTTCCATGGCATTTGAATTTATGAACTCCAGGAACCGTTGGGCTAGAAAGTTAGGGCTTGAGTAATGTTCCCAGTCTATATTCGGGTAGTTGAAGTCACCCAATATGATGGTGTTTGGAGATACATTTATGCCCTCCAGTGTCTTCAGGAAGGTTGTGTGGGGTTCCTGAGTTTGAGAGGGTGGCCTGTAGCATGCTACAATTTGTAGAGAAGTTTTGCCTATGGTTAGTTGCACCTGGATGGTTTCCGAAGCTTCGTGCGTTGTTTATCTTCACTAAATGAGCATTTGCCCAAGGAGAAGAAATGATGAAAAATAAGGCACAGAACTACATAAAGTAACTTTTCAGTCTTTTCAGGCTTGTTGGCTGTTGGTGAAGCACCCACCAAGAGGAGAAAACGCTGAGAGAAGAAAGGAGCCACTTTTGAGATTTTAAGTATTTTTCCTCTGTTTATTTGATAAGTTTTTCTGCATAGCTGCCTAGTTTGAGCATTTTCTGGCTTGTTAAACTTGATTTCTGCATTAGTAGCTGTATTTAGAGCACAACCAAAAGCTGTTTACTGAATTTCCTGTTTGCACTTAATTTTAAAATCGTTTTTTCTCAAAACTTGCATATTTTCTGTCTTTGACCTAGCACTCTTGTGTGGGGTCATTTACTGCACTGTTATAACTTGATATTACTTGTGAACCTCTGCTATCTCTGAAAAAACAAAAAAAAAAATCTTGCTTTTTTCCCACTTTTCTGAGATTTAAAAAAGTTCAAGTTACAGGCTTGCTGTTCTTGAACTGTTTTGTAAGTTTCTGTGAGGCCATTTTTGCTTGGGCTAGAGGAAAGTTTCTCTGTTGATCAGTGGCAGTGTAAAACACTGAGCTGCTTCCCTGCCCCCGTGGGAGTGGTTACTGACTTGAAACTGTAGTTTAATTGGCCAAAAGGGGTCATTTCCAAAACTCCTTCATCTTCCTCTCTTAAAACCTAGTTGCCTCGTGGTTTTGGCATCTTTTCAGGCTTGTTGGCTGTTGGTGAAGCATCCACCAAGAAGAGAAAACACTGAGAGAAGAAAGGAGCCACTTTTGAGATTTTAAGTATTTTTCCTCTGTTTATTTGATAAGTTTTTCTGCATAGCTGCCTAGTTTGAGCATTTTCTGGCTTGTTAAACTTCATTTCTGCATTAGTAGCTGTATTTAGAGCACAATCAAAAGCTCTTTACTGAATTTCCTGTTTGCACTTAATTTTAAAATCGTTGTTTTTCTCAAAACTTGCATATTTTCTGTCTTTGACCTAGCACTCTTTTGTGGGGTCATTTACTGCACTGTTATAACTTGATATTACTTGTGAACCTCTGCTATCTCTGAAAAAACAAAAACAAAAAAAAATCTTGCTTTTTTCCCACTTTTCTGAGATTTAAAAAAGTTCAAGTTACAGGCTTGCTGTTCTTGAACTGTTTTGTAAGTTTCTGTGCGGCCAGTTTTGCTTGGGCTAAAGGAAAGTCTCTCTGTTGATCAGTGGCAGTGATAAACATTGAGCTGCTTCCCTGCCCCCCGTGGGAGTGGTTACTGAGTTGAAACTGTAGTTTTATTGGCCAAAAGGGGTCATTTCCAAAACTCCTTCATCTTCCTCTCTTAAAACCTAGTTGCCTCATGGTTTTGGCATCTTTTCAGGCTTGTTGGCTGTTGGTGAAGCACCCACCAAGAGGAGAAAATGCTGAGAGAAGAAAGGAGCCACTTTTGAGATTTTAAGTATTTTTCCTCTGTTTATTTGATAAGTTTTTCTGCATAGCTGCCTAGTTTGAGCATTTTCTGGCTTGTTAAACTTGATTTCTGCATTAGTAGCTGTATTTAGAGCACAACCAAAAGCTCTTTACTGAATTTCCTGTTTGCACTTAATTTTAAAATCGTTTTTTTCTCAAAACTTGCATATTTTCTGTCTTTGACCTAGCACTCTTGTGTGGGGTCATTTACTGCACTGTTATAACTTGATATTACTTGTGAAAATCTGCTATCTCTGAAAAAAAAATCTTGCTTTTTTCCACTTTTCTGAATATTTTAAAAAAGTTCAAGTTACAGGCTTGATGTTCTTGAACTGTTTTGTAAGTTTCTGTGAGGCCATTTTTGCTTGGGCTAGAGGAAAGTTTCTCTGTTGATCAGTGGCAGTGTAAAACATTGAGATGCTTCCCTGCCCCCCGTGGGAGTGGTTACTGACTTGAAACTGAGGCTTTATTGGCCGTCTTGGGTCAATTCCTGGCTCTTTCCAGCCCCTGCTATCAAGCACGCTTTAAAGTGCTTTAGCACGGAGTTGCCACTAGAGCAGCATCGGGCAGCGCTGGTTTAACAAGGTTAAACTTTTTCTGGCTCCATAAAGTCTGCTCTTCATTTTTTCCCTTAGAACTGCTCTACTAGTAATCTAAACAGTATACCCCTTAACTAAAAAGCGCAGCACTTGTTCCTAAAAGCTTTTACTTGTCTTAAAAGCATCTTCTTTTCAGGTTTAGCACTTCTGTATTATACAAAGTCCCTCACTAGCAAATCCCCCAAGAGTACCCACTTCCTTACTAAGTCCTCTCTTATTCAGTTACACCCCTAACTTCTAAATTTCTCTAGCATGTCGAAGGGCCAGATGCTGGCATCCTCTCCTGTCCATTTGGTGAATTTGGGAATATTGAGGCAATGTTACAATTGCCTCATGTACACTGACAACCCTCTCCTCCTCCCACATAACACAAATACTTGTGAGAGATGCAGCTATTTAGCCAAACTGGAGACTGAGCTCTCTCAACTCAGGACTGGCAAGACCAGACAGGAGGAGAAGGCAACTACACACACCACAAAACCAGTCTCACATAAAGCTATCACAACAATGAATCAAACACATAAACACACAAAGTCATACTCGAGGCTCTGAGCAAAAATTCACCTAAACAGCAGAGCCCTCCAAAGCAGACATCAAGCAACTGCCACCTCATGACACACCACAGGCAACACATAAACCACAAAATCAGTGTGCAAAGCAGTCACAGCCCTTAAGGCCAAATACAACACCAAACATACTTGTCATAGGTGACTCCATAGTCAGACACACTGGCGTCCCACTCACCAGGCTGAACAAGGAGAGGGTCACAGTAAGCTGCCTATCAGGCGCTAGAATCCGCCACATAACACAAGCACTTCGGGTCACTCCACAGCAAGTACAAATATGACACAGTCATTGTCCATGCTGGTGTGAACGACCTGAGACGTACCTCCCTGGACTACATGAAAAGAGACATAGAGGAGCTCTCTGATTATGTAGCCCAGGCAGGTATGACCCTGACCCTGAGCAGTATCCTTCCTTCACCAAGAATGATGCCACAACATAGAGACAAGATGATCAGCTTTAACAATTGGCTTAATTTCTGGTGTCATTCAAAGGGGATCCAGTGTCTGTCTGCCTGGGATGACATGCTTGACAAGCCATGCTGCTTCGCAAGGGAACCCTGTCACCCCTGGGATTCCGGATATTGGCTAAGGCTCTTGCCACCCCCATAGTGCCTTTTTTAGGCAAGGCTCAAATTCTAAACCTACCACCCTAGAAAACAAAAATGGGAAGAAACTAAGGGTAATGCTGCTCAATGCCAGAAGTCTAAATCTCAAAATGCACACACTCGAGGCCCTTCTCAGTACGGAGAACATTGATGTCTGTGCTGTGACTGAAACCTGGTTCAAGGCTCCTGAGAGCACCCTGGCACTATCAGGTTTTACCTCATATCATGCGTTCCGGCCCCTAAACCCGGACCACACCACAAAAGGAGGGGGTGTATCCAAATTCATCAAGGATACCCACATCTACAGGTTGGTGGCAACGCACAAAGCATCGGAAACCATCCAGGTGCAATTAACCATAGGCAAAACTGCTCTACAATTTGTAGCATGCTACAGGCCACCCTCTCACACTCAGGAACCCCACACAGCCTTCCTGAAGACACTGGAGGGTATAAATGTATCTCCAAACACCATTATATTGGGTGACTTCAACTACCTGAATATAGACTGGGAACATTACTCAAGCCCCAACTTTCTAGCCCAAAGGTTCCTGGTGTTCATAAATTCAAATGCCATGGAACAACTAGTCACCATTCCCACAAGAGGAGAAAATATACTAGATCTCATCATCACAAACATGGGGACAAAATGCTCCACACGAAGTATATCCCTCATTGGTGAGATCAGATCACAAACTTATCTCACTGGAAATCTACATCCCGCCCCCACCCCAAACAAAAAAGACCACAGTGAAGAACTTCTCTAAAGCAAACTTCACACTACTCAAGACTGGTGTGGTATCCTTCAAGGCCCCCAAGCCAGTGGAAACCACAACCCAAGCTGCGGAAGCCCTTACAAATGCCTTCTACGAACACCTCCAGGACTGCATGGATCAGGCAATCCCTAATAAAACCAAGACTCTTTCCACCAAGGGCAAACGTCCAGTCTGGTGAACCCCAGCAATAAACAAACTTTACAATAAGAGGAGAAAGCTGTTACACGATAGAGCAAAATCCATAAAAGAGAAGACACCCTTGATCATTATTAGTAAAAAAATACGAGGACTCATAAAATCATCCAAGGCGAACTTTGAGAGAAAAATTGCAATAGATTCAAAAGACAATCATAAGGCCTTCTTCAGCTATGTTAGAAACCTGGGTGGAAACTCCCAGATATGCGCAGAATTAGTCCAAAATGATACAAAAATCACTGAACCCACAGACATTGCCAACATACTGGCAGACAGGTTCAGTGCAAACTTCACCCCCTCGCCCCACGAAAAGGAGAGATAACTATCCCAGCAGAGTGTAGCCTCCCAGACATCTCAAATGCGCAGGTGAAAGCTGCTCTCTCTAAAGCTAAAAACACAGCATCAATGGGACCGGATGGTGTCCCCAGCTGTCTGCTACACGAACTCAACGAGGAACTAAACCCGCATATAACTCAGCTGCTTAATCTTAGCCTTACCACAGGATACGTGCCCAAGGAGTGGCGTATGGCAACTGTGGTCCCACTCCACAAAGGCGGTAACTCTACGGACCCTGGTAATTACCGCCCCATAAGCTTAACAAGCCTGGTCTGCAAAGCTATGGAGAGGATCATAATGGAACTCATAAACAAAGACATAGGGGACTTGCAGACATTGGACCCGACCCAGTTTGGCTTTGTCAAGGGCAGATCATGCCTTTTGAACTTGGTCGACTTCTTCGAAACAGTCACCAAGGCCATTGATGAGGGAAAGGCAGTCCATACAGCCTACCTTGACCTTGCAAAAGCTTTCGACACAATACCCCACTCGGGTATTATAGAGAAACTTACCAGCTTAAATGTAAACCCATATGTCACAAGATGGGTTGCAAACTGGCTAAAGGACAGAACCCACAGGGTTAGAGTTGCTGGCGCCATGTCAGACTCCAAGCCGGTCACAAGTGGTGTCCCACAGGACTCAGTCCTTGGCCCCCTGTTGTTCGGCATCTACTTCTTAGAAGGACAGGCAACATAGGAGGACTATGGCTGACAAAGTTTGCAGATGACTGCAAACTGGGCGCCATAGTGGAAAGTACATCGGACACAGATATCCTTCAGAGGGGTCTCACGGAAACTGATAACTGGTGCCAGAGCCATGGCCTGAAGTTAAATGCCAAAAAATGTATAGTCATACCCTTCGGGAAAAACAAGGTAACCCCAAGCTACCATATAGGTGGC
This sequence comes from Protopterus annectens, assembly GCF_019279795.1. Lineage (NCBI taxonomy): Eukaryota > Metazoa > Chordata > Ceratodontiformes > Protopteridae > Protopterus > Protopterus annectens. The sequence continues at coordinate 1,578,430,650 of NC_056725.1, forward strand.
AATCCGTTTAGCACAGAAGAGGTTATCAGGGACCTGGGGACCCAGGTTGACAGTGGCCTTTCTTTTGACACTCACATTGCTAAAGTGGTTAGAAAGACCTTCTACATTGCCCACCTGATCATGAAGGGATTCACATCCAGATCAAGTGAGGTCATTGTTCCCCTGTACTCTTCACTTATCAGACCAATGATCGAGTACAATGCCCCATTCGGGATGTATCTCACCCGACACCTGCAGCAATTGGAGAGACCCCAAAAGTTCCTCACCAAAAGGATAAAGGGACTCCAAAATCTGTCATATGCTGCCAGACTGAAGAAACTCCAGCTCTATTCAGTCGCATACCGCCTGCTCAGAGGTGACCTGTGCCTGACATACAAGGCCATGTCCAACCCGGAATTAATGGACATGCTCCACCTCAAAAATCCAAATCTACCAGATCCACTAGAGCAAGTGACTTAAACCTTAGCACGGATATAAATAGGACATGCTGGAGGGATAGATTTGTCACCCAGAGACTCCCTATGCTGTGGAATAAAATCCCGGTCCATGTGAGGCAGAGCACCTCGCTGGCTCTGTTCAAGAGAAATCTTGACTG
>NC_056725.1:1578441244-1578543744 GCF_019279795.1 Protopterus annectens
AAAGGACTTTGAAGTAGCTGCTAACCATATCATGTCAGTTTCAGTGGGAATAACGGGCAGAAGGATTCAGAGTGGTAAGAACAAGTGAGAAATTCCAAGATCAGTGATGGAATGAGATGGAGCTCAGTGTACAAGACTGCATAACTGTGTAGTAAAGGTGCCATTTTGTCAGTGATATAGTAGTGAAAGACGAAGGCACCAAGGAAATAAATGAATGTAAAGGGTAGTAAGATGTCATGGAAGGTGCAGGCAGGATAAAAGCTGGAAACAATAAAAGAGATGATGTAAGGGAAGAAGTGAGGATAAATTAACAGTGACTAGGAATTATTTAAGGTAAAGTAAAAAGCAGAAGAACTAAGGAATGAAACGGATCAAACTGAAATAAATAAGAAGCACCATGAAGTGAATAAAAACTAACTAGTGAGCTTTATTATACCTAATTTTAATTTATTTATTTTTATTTCCTCCAACACTATTGTCTATATCTGATTATTTATTTCTTTGTTTCGTGTGTTAATTAGATAGGCAGGCTGGTCAAAAATCCTATTCAGATATAACTCAGACCAAAGGCATTTAAATCTTCAAGAGATTACCCAACAAGGCATCAGTTTGTCAGTTAAAGTTGGCATAAACTAAGGATCATTCAGTTGTGCAGCTCACAGAAGAAAAGACATGGATAAGATTGCACAATTAGGTCACTTTTTGTATCAAGCGGATTTGCTGAAGTGGGAGTATGAATTACTAATAGCTACAATAATATTTATTTATTTCTTTATTTGACATTTGTTGACCGGGATAATCCATCTGAGCAATTGCCTTTTTTCAGTAGAGGCCCAGGGAGGAAAGCTCCACATAATAATATATGACGTTGAATTAAAAAAATATATATACAAAAATTCAAAATATAAACTATAAGTAATTAAATTAAAAACAACAATGTAATAAATATAAAGATATCTCAGTAAAGAAATCAATCTGTGGAGGGTATTATCAATATAAGAAAGAAAAAATTAACAATAATTTACAAATTAATACAAACAAGTATAGATACAAGTGAACTATGACCAGGTAAATTTCTGAGATCTGGTAGTACAAAAGTTTAGAGTGTAGTTAGTAGGCTGCTGAGCAGTTCAGTATCACTTTGAATTGTGAAACAGGGGTGTCATAATTCTATTATATGAGAGCCAAGGTATTAAGTAAGGGCACAGATAGCAGGTGACAATAGAGAGTAGAACTGGGTTATGGAGAGAAGTAGAAGTAGAGAGATGAAATAGAAAGAGAATAGCTTAAAGGAATAATAGGTGTTAGCGGGAGGAAGGAGGTAGATAAAGGGAGATAAGGTAGTGAAATAACTGGGGGGGTGAGAGGGAGGGAAGAGGAAGATGTATGAAGGTATTTCTACAAGGTTTACTATTAGAATTCCAAAACCACTTCGGTCAACCGGCACCTGGTCAAAAGGCAGTTTTCAAGTGGCCAGAATGCCAAACCAAAATACATCAACTACACTAAAGCAAATGGATAGTGTAGTTTAAGTATTTGAGTTCAGCATTGTGCAGGAAGATCGTGGTTCAGTGAGGAACAGGGAATTAGCCCATTTCCTCACTGTAGTGCAATCTTGGAGTTGGCACATTTAATTTGCAGGGAGGGGTGTGGGGTGCAGCCCCCCACACACACATGTAGGGTGCTGGAGATGTAGCCCCCCCTGCAAAATAGTACAATTAACATACTGTTGACTGTAGAGTGTAATGGTATGTTAATGTGCATAGCATGGGTGATTGACATCACCTCCTGCTACATCAAACTACGGATGTTCATGCATTTATGTTTGCCTTGGTTGCTGTTTTGAAATTCCAAATTCAGCATTTCGGGTAAACAATCTTACTGATCGACTGATGCAGTTTCGGAATTTCAGTAGTAAACTGTCTACAGTCACATTGACAACTGCCCAGCTGGCAGTTTTGGTTGCCCAGTGTAATATCTGGTTAATTGATTATGGCAAGGAAAAAAGGTATTATGCTAAAGGAGTAAAAGTTCTAGACTGGAGATACTGGAGGAGGAAAGAGTAAGCATGTGATGTAACAGATAAAGGGGTGCATGTTAAAGCTATGTCATATGGATGAGTTGATTGTTTGTATAAAACAGTCTTTCTCAACTGCTACAAGTTAGATTGGTTATTAATATGAGCCAGTACGGAGTTCCAGACTGTAGGATCAATCTTAAAGAATGACCTATTAGTGTGATTGAGGATGAAAGGTGGCCTTTGGTGTGTAATTATGATGGGATTGTTTGCATGGAAGAAGTACATGTTAATAAGGGTACTAAGTTTAGCAGTGAAAGCAAAACAGAAGTCAGAGATGACAAAGATGAAGGTGCCTCTTTTATTAACTTGAAGTGCTTCTGTGAATGTCAGAATGGTTCATTTGCAACTTTATTAGTTGTGATTTGTATGAGACAGAATTATGGGAGTTTCCAAAGGAGACAACAAGCAACAAGTATGCAAAGAGGAGCATGAGTTTGAATTTCACAGGGGGGGGAGGTTGGCATAGGGGCATTTGTCATGATGGTTAAGGTGTTTACCTCACAGACACAAAGTACAGGGTTTGCATCTCACCTTTGAAGGATTGTCTAGGCTCAAAATGGCCTGCAAGGGCAGCTAGTCTAGTACTTACCTATGAACTTCTGAATACATCTGTGTATGAGGTGCTTATCAAAATTATAGGAACATTTACATCTTTAGAGGTGTTTGGTCACTATTAACTCAGTCTGAGAAATGAAGGGGAGAGGTTTTGGTGTATCAAAAATTCTTTTAATTGTGGTCAGAGAGTAGAGGTCAGAGAGATAAATGGGGTGACTACCACTGAATCTTCTCAGTGTACCAAACAAGGAGGTTTTGGTTATGTCCATATTTAATATGATTGTATTGGTGAAACCGTTCATGCAGGATGTGAAACTGTTCATGTAGGTTCTCTTAAATCTAAGCAGGTGTATTGTTTTCTTTTAGAGTAAAAGATCCTCTACTTAGAGTATAATTTTTAGAGAATGACGGTCATCAAGGAGGGATTCATGTTGACTCACTGAAGGTAATTTTGCAAACATAAAATATTCAAAACATGGTCTCTAAAACTTCTTTTGGCAAACATCTGAGGAAACCATTTTTTTACAGAATGGGTAAGCCCCGTTTCACCTTCTCATGTAGGGACACCCTCCATACCACTAGAACATATATATATATATATATATATATATATATATATATATATATATATATATATATATATAGGTCTACTTTGAAACATCTAAAACCCATAACATCTAATTTCATAACATTGAGACCATAACATCTAAAACCCATAACATCGAATTTCATAACATATAACACTACAGATCACAAGAAGATAACATTCCCTCCACATATAATGACACCAAACTACCAAACACACTTTTTACTACGTTTCTGCCAGGGGACAAGCCCCCCTGCACCCTCCCATGTTGGGCTCCACCCCCCACACACCCCCATAAATTAAATATACCAACTCTAAGATCACACTATAGTGGGAAAATTTAATTTCCTAACCCCACTGTATCAAGCTCCCCTGCAGAAACATATTAAAAAGTGTGTTTGGTAGTTTGGTGTCATTATATGTGGAGGTTATGTTATTTTCATGTGATTTGTACTGTTAAATGTTATGAAATTCAATGTTATGGGTTTTAGATGTTTTGGGTTTTAGATGTTCTGGACTCAATGTTATGAAATTAGATGTCTTGGGTTTTAGATGTTTATATATATATATATATATATATATATATATATATATATATATATATATATATATATATATATATATATATATCAACCCCAAGGTCATGCAACAGTGGAGAAAGAGGCAAAATTCATTGTCAATGAAAGTTATTTGAGTGAACATACTTTAATCTTTTAACATGCACCAAAACTACCTTCTGTGAAACTGGCAGGTAAATATAAAAAAGAGGACCAGACTAAATATCATCCCCTAGGAGATGCCAGACGAAAAGTACATGGGAAGAGAATATAGAACCAGATAGACAGAGATAAGGTGACTGGCAAATATTTTTAGAACCAGCTAATAGTTTCAGAGGAAAAGTTAAAGGTGTGACATTTTGAGATTAGAAGAAGATAGTCAACAAGTCTGAAGGCAATTTTTAGGTCCATGAAGATTGCACTGGTAAGAAGACATTTATCCATGTTACAGTAGACTTTGCCTCTCACAATATATAACACTGTGTTGATTTTACTGAACAAAATTCTGAAGCCATATTGGTAGTTAGTTAGGGTACAGAACAGAAGAAAATGTTTGAGGACTTGCTTATTAATTATTTTTTTTCAAACACTTTCATAAGTGGAGAGAATGGTAATGGGGCTTTGTTCATCTGACACCTGAGGTATGAGGATAGGGGAAGCAGTTTTCCACACAGCATAAATGAATCCACATTGTAGGGAAAGGTTAAAGGTCAAGGTCAGAGATCAGTGCAAGTAAGTAGAGGCCTTCAGAGTCAGTGCACCATGGTAGGGATGGTAGGACCTAAAAACAGTACCAGAAGAAAGTTCTTCATGTGTGTGTGTGTGTGTGTGTGGGGGGGGGCTTCATACATTTTACATTGTTCACTGCATTTTATCCATGATTTACATTTGTTTTAGTTTTCTGTGTTGTACTCTGGTTTTGCTCTTTAATGTGGTTAGCATCTTCTAAATCCAGCCATTGCAGAGTATGTTAAAAGAATGAGGAGGTGAAATAGGTTTATAGGTTCATAGGTGTGTACTAGGCTAATAGCCCTGGAGCCTTTACAAACCTAGCCCATAGGATTACCCTGACATAGTGTCACCGAAATGATTTTTAGATGCATGGTTCCCTAGAGACACAGTGTCTTATAACTTAGCAAACTGGCTAATAGCTAGCAGCTAACCCAGCTGTTACTCAGTAGTGTGAATGTGAAGTGACAACCTACATTGCTCTAGAGATCTACTGGTCAGCACAATCAAATTGAAAGCAACACTGTAGTGAATACATTAATTTCTGAAACAAGTAATCCATTGCAATAAAATACAATGCATCATATGAAATTACTTGGTGAGAACTTCAAATACTAACTGATACTGTGTCCCACAGGCTTTGTAATGACCTTTTTTAGTGACACTGCTTATATTTTTTTCTTTGCCCTCTTTAATCAACACTGTTGCAGCATAGAAGTGAGGCGACAAGGATTGTCATTTTAAGACATTTTAATGACTGACTGGTTAACAATCTTTGTCAAATTCAGCTCAAGAGCTTTATCACGTCTTGTTTTTGCTGTCTCTGAGGAGTTTGTGATGTATTGGAATTGCTAGATTTCTAAATTAGTTTAATAGAATATGACATGAGTTGAACCTTCTCATATATTTATCATCGTTTTTAAAGTGTTCTTCGTTTAAAATGTTAAAAGCCTTTCAATTTGATTTAAATTATTCATTGCATTTTAAATTGTACATTTATCTTTTGTAATGATGTTCAAGTAAAATTGATCAATTTAATTGATCTACTATGTAATTTGTAAGCGGTTGCATGTTATTTAGAATATAAGCACTGCAAATTTGTTTCATTTTTTACTGTAAAGCACTTATAATTATAAAAACAAGCTTAGCTGAATGAAGACTCAAGTGGAGCTTTAGAGCTGTTAGGCAGTTAGTGCAGAGGATTAAGGCTATGAACTCTTAACAAGCTGCTTCCTGTAACCAAAGGTATAGGGTTTGATTCCTTTCACTTCCAATTGTCTGCTGTGTGATTCAGCAAGTCACTTAAGCAGATGATGTTCCTGGGCTGAGTTTGAAAAAAGTCCATGGTGATAAGAGCTCCACCCCAGTTAACAAATATAATTAAAATATACAGTCAGGCTAATAAGCTTAAGAAGCTGCTAGAAGAAGAAGAAAATATTGTAAAAAACTGAAAAGCCAGAGAGGGAGACAAACAAACAATGCAGAAGGAAGACCATGGAGAAAAAATGGTTGGTTCTAAAATATGTGACTTTTAAAACAGTGCCACCTTGTGCGGACAGATAGCAAGATGTTTAGCACATATGAATATACAAAGTTGGCAATGGAAGGTCTGGAGCCTATTAAGATTGTCACAGTTTTGCACTTAACCCCCACAGGCAAATAACTCTTCCTAACCCTGCCACATGCTGTGTTAGCTTTATCATGAGCATTACATGCAGTGCCAAAAAAGTAGCTAATAGCCAGCATTGCTTGAAGTTTTATTAATCCCATTGGTAAGGTATACATGTCATTAGGTCCCCACAGTCCATGAGGTAACAGATGAAAACTGGTGCTTAAGCAGGGACTGCAAATAGCTGTGAGAAAAAAAATCTAAATTTCAGTTTGATTAAAACAGGGAGACAGACACTGAACATGGAGGAAAGAAGCATAGCCATAAAAAAGCTATAAAGGTGGTTAAGACATGCAAGGTATAACACTGGATGATATCTCATAATTTATCTACAAAGTACCTTCTTAGTCAGGAGAAACACTGCAAAAAAGAGATATGCATCTTTCTGTTTGGCATATTAATAGCACACAACTGACTAGCCACTGCGATCCAAGCTTCTAGCCTTATGTCCAGGAGTTTGATTGCTGCTAGTAGTGGAAGTGTCAATCTAGTGGGGGACTCATAGTCTTTTATGGAAGTAGTGGTGTCTTGCTCTGGAATGATGAAATGAGTAAAAACTTGCCCGATTTTGGTATTAGTTGTGGTAAAAGAATCATTTCCTTTGGCTTTTGCAACTTCTGATTGATGAATGAAGTGCAATCACTGGGGATATAGATGTTTTCTGAAATTTAGCTATGATAATTTGGAGAACTGACATCACTAAAGACATTGTGAGCCTCTTGACAATCTTTGGGTCTGATCATACTATATTGTTATATTTTGTCTATACATATATATATATATATATATATATATATATATATATATATATACTATATTGTACATAGATTGTTTACAGCCAAAGAGAATATGGCAGAGTTTGCAGCGGCCCTCAAAATATGTGTCCATTTCATGGCAGATATTAATTTCTGGTCTATGACGATAAAGGATAAAAAGGCTTCCTATTACATTTTAAATGCAAAATATTTTTTTGACAGACCACATATACACCTTGCCTTGGTAAATGTTATTCTGTTATCTAATGTTGTTCTTTACCATATCAATGAATAAAAATATTTGTGAAGCCATTATGCAAATGTTCATACACAGCAAAAGTAAATATCAATTTTTTTTTCAGGATAAGAAATTAAAACATCAGTGCTACAAAGAAATGTAGAACTCAAGAAGCATTAAGCAGTCTTTACATCTTTACATCTTGCCAATTTGAAAAAAGAAATGCACTGGTCTGAAAAAGAAAACATCAGTAAACCTTACTCTGCCACCTTAAATCATGCAACAAAATGAAAAATATTTATTTACTTGTTCAAGCAAATCAGCAGAACAGCTCTGAGAAACAATTTAATTTTCCACAGCCTGCATGATGAACTAATTCTGTAAATAATTTCCAGCAATGCTACAGTAAAAAGCAGATGGTATGAAATCAAACTTGAGTTGCAATCATTGCATGCATTATCAGAAAATCTGTAAAAATACATACACCCACACACAAGTTATGCATAATATGAGTACAGAATAATAAGCCAAATGTGGCGTTGTCACATACTCAGAATCCAGAAGCATCTGGAACAAGGCATCCATGTAAGAGCTATAGTGTTGTTACAATTGGCATTTTACAGTTTGCTGCAAAGTGACAAGTTAAGCAGATGTATTTGTTGATGCAGAGGTAGAAAATGAGGGGGATGCTTTTCTTAGGCAAGAAAAAGACATCTTGCAACTCCTTCCAGCAGATCAGCAACTTGAGCTGCTAAAAGAATGGATTTTGGGCACTCAGGTTAAGTACCTAAATGTACAATGCCCTAAACTGGTACAGTCAGGGGATTTAACTGTTATACTGCATTAAAGTCAGATATGAGTTTTTGTTTGTATTTATTAGCCTTTTGAAAGACAGAGAAAATGAATATTTAGCTAAAAAAGGGTACAGCAAGTGAAATCAGGTTTCTAAGCATGCTTTAACAGTGCAAATAAACTAGTACATTCAATGGAGAATGGGATGCGTAGTTTGAATTGCAATCATTTGCTTTGCGACACACATCCTACAATTAAAGGGACATGACTACTCATCAAGGACACATTACTTCGCAACTTAAGCACTATGTGGAAAAGTCTGGTTTACAGCATAGTTATTAAAATTAAAGAGAAATGACTGCCTGCTGAGGGCATGTCACATTAAAGATTAAGCACTATGGGGAAAGATTTAGTTTGCTGTACAAATCCTAAAAGTAAGGAGAAATGACTGCCTGATAAAGACATATTACCTTGCAGCTTAAATACTATAAGTAGAAAAACTAAGAAGGGTTTAACTTCAGGGGATGCAGAGTCTAAATTATGCAATTTGGTCCCAAAGTGTAGGTATGATGATGTTTTCATGTTTCATAGGGGAGTCAACCAGTAAAGTCAAACAGAAAATCTCTGTGATGAACTTATTTGCTCCTGGAATGAAGGAACAATCTTTATCCCACACCAGATGGACACTGCTTAGTATTTTGTATGAGGCAATCTCATGGTCACTAAAGCTATACTTAGTCACTGGGATGGGAGAGTGTAGTCTGTGAAGCTATTGTGACCCACAAGTAAAAGTAATTGCCCAATTTTTAGCAGACCTCTTGTTTTCTGCAGACGTTCCATACAATAACATGATTGCCATGACATAGTTATGAAAGACTGGCTATTTATAATATCTAAGTTACCTGTTTAATATAGAGCAATGTATACTTTGTTATAAAAGGTGAAATAGCAGTCACACCACAGAAAATGCTTCTCTCATAATTTCTTGCTTTATAACATGGTTAGCCTGAAAAGGCAAAATTGAAATGTATTTCATTACTGAGAACCTCACAAATAGGCTATGATTGCCGATGGCTAACTATAACAGGTGTGCAGATCGATATCAGGCATATATGATAAAATTAGTTGGAGATTGCTAACAGACAGGCTAATAAAATCTGAACTCCATTCATACCCTTAAAGCATACTTCTGGAAAATTACCTTACCTTAAGATATACTCCATAGTTTTTATTTACTGTGGTCACATAACCAACTAGGGCTCCTGCATTGCACCTGAAAAGAGAATCATGCTTAATGAGTCTGTCCTGTTAGCAAATTAATTTATTAAATAAAGATCCAACCTATTCAGAGCTTAGTAAGAAGTTTTTGATCCACATCTTCCACTTAGCTTGTTACCAGCCCATCTTTTTTAACACATTGTTCAAGAAAGTAATTAATAAAGCTGAGTGATCAATAGCTCAGAATCAGGTGAGCTTCATAAATATGCCTTTTGTATTTGACTACACTTGATAATTACAGCATGTATGATGCAGCTACATGGTAGTCCAAAACACATTTGTCAGTTAACCAAGATTATGCTGAATAAAGTATGATCAGTTTACCATATTTGACTATTTTTTGTCATTTTGTATCTTCTTATCAGTGGCGGTTCATAATATTGGACTGCAGGACTGCAGCCCCCCCCCCCCCAGCTGTGAACCACAATGTAAACTCCTGAACAGCACGCAAGCATGCTTAGAAAGTTAAATCCGGACTGCTGTCTTACCAGTCTGGATTCAGGAAGAAGGCAGCAGTCTGCAGCTGCTCCAGAAGTCTATGCAGTGCTATCTGCATAGACTGAAAGGGGATCGGACTGCAAGGACTGCAATCAGTCTCAGAATGAGACCGGGAAACAGAAGGAACAAGAGCCAGAAAACCGAAAATGTGCATTCTGGCATGTGCTGCAAGAAGTGCGGAGGATACTCTTCTAGTAAAATTGTTTTATTTACGGGGAGAGGATTTTACTCAGGTACAGCTTGTCAATATAGTTATACAACAATATGTCTGCTCTGAAAACAGTAATCATGGTGTACCATTGTTTTACATGATTTCATTTCAAGTCAAGCAGCTTATTGAAGTATCACTGTTTGCAAACCAGCAACTGTATTACTTACATACTCTCATTTCATTGCCCAACACATATATAAGCACTGTACTTAGTTTGCAAATGCAAGTATACAAATACATAGGAATCTGATGAAGCAGTCTTCAGTACCCCTCTCTGCTTACATATCATTATCTTATACTTTTCAAGGATTCTGTTTGTCTTAAAATAATGAATTGTATTTTAATGAATTTCTTCTAATCAATGTTTATTTACCCATAGATGTTTTCATTCATCATTTAATGTTCAAAATCCAACATTATAACTAGATTGAGGTTTTTTATCACTTAGCACTGTTGTTCCAACCAACTTTGCAGATCCATTTTCAAGAACATTTCTAACTATTCTAGTAGGATTATTTTATTTACAGGGAGAGGATTTTGCTCAGGTACATATTACTGCTAGTAGGATTGATTTGTTTTGTGTTATTTTATTTACGGGGAGGATTTGCTGGTAGGATTATTTTATTTACGTGGAGGATTTGCTAGTAGGATTATTTTATTTACATGTGCAAGTGCGGGTGTGTAATGCCCCAGTTGATTTATACTGCTGGCTATAGAAAACTCAGGATACCTGCTGGTGGTGGTGGTTAGAGAATACCTCAGGCTTGAGCCCTGTACCTTGGGTGCAGGTAGCAAGAGCCTGAATTCCCTACGCACCATTTGTGGAAGTTTTGCAGATTTTTCCTCATATTTTTGTTCTGTTCAATTCCTCATAAAATCTGTGGTTACTGAATTTTTAATTCCTTAACTAGTTTATGGTGCAGTGGTAGCATTGTTGCCTCACAGCTAGAAGTTCACTGATTTGATTCTTGGTTGGGATGCCTTCTGTGTGAAGTCTGTATGTCATCCCTGTGTTTGTGTGAATTTGCTGTGGTGTCCTCCAATGTTACAAAGACATGTCTGCAGTATTTCTCCCTGGGCCTCTGCTGAAAATTTGCTTTTGTTCCAAGTCAGACTTTCCTGGTTAACAAGTGTTAAATAAATAAAATTGACAGGTATTTGAATTTCAGACTTCATATTCTTTAGAAAGTGCATGGCAACACAAAACTTTTTATTCTAGCAATTTTCTAAGTTTATAAGATGAATATTTGAAATTTGTCCCTATTTTTGGGACTGTATTCCCCCATTATTGGCTTCTTCCAGGTTTTTTTGTGCTGAGGTTGAGGGCTATGGTGAGAACTGAATTCACTGAATATGTTTGATGGCTGTATTCCCCAATTACTGGCTTTGTCTAGGTGTTTTGTGCTAAGAGGTTGACAGCTACAGTGAGAACTGAATTCACTGAACATGTTTGAGGGCTGTATTCCCCCATTACTGGTTTTGTCCAGGTGTTTTGTGCTAAGAGGTTGACAGCTATGGTGAGAACTGAATTCACTAAATGGTACAAAATAGCTGATTTGGCATAGTGGTATTTTGCTCTGACTGTTTTGCATAGGGTCCTGGGTTCAAGACTTGGCAGTGAGATGTAAGGTGGTAACACAGCATTTTATTCTAGCAACTTTCCAAGATTATACAAGCAATGCTTAAAATGTGTCCCTGTTTTTTTTGGGGGCTTGTGCCCCCCCCCAATACATTTTGGCTTTTTCCAGATTTCTTGTGCTGCAAAGTTGAGAGATACAGCTGAGTGTCAAGTAGACTTTACAAGGAGCTGTGAGCTGCAGGGAAAGAGAAGTTTAGTGCTGCTTATGCTGAGTCGGCTTGCATTGTTAATAGCACAACAGGTAGTGTACTTGCTTTTGATGCAGAAGGCTGTGGGTTCTACTCCCATGGTATGTTCATAGGTTCATAGATAGGTACTAGGCTATTGGCCCAAGGGCCTATGTAAGCCTAGCCAACACGGTTCCCTGGCTTATGCCACCCAAGAAAGTTAATTTCCTGTGCCCCTGTCAAGCAGAGCCACAGAAGTAATCCCCAGGGTGTATTTCCTATTTCCCATCGACCCATCAAGATTTTTCTTGAAGTGTGCTAATGAGGAACTTTGCTTGACATAAATGGGTAGCTTGTTCCAGAGTATAGGAAGTCTCTGGGGCTGGAATCTATCCCTCCTGTTTATTGCGGTGACAAGGTTTAGGTCCCTACAGCGTGTAGCTTGGAGGGACTGGGATTTCTTAAGATGTAGCATGTCCAACAGCTCTGGGTTTAACATAGCTTTATATGTTAGGGAGAGACCTCCTCGGAGTAGGCAATATGCTACAGAGTAAAGCTGGAGTTTTTTGAGACGTCAGTGTAGGGCATGTGTTTGAGGCCAGTAATCCTCTTTGTGAGGTACTTCTGTGGCCTTTCCAGCTGATGCAGATATCTTGTGAGGTACATTCCAAGAGGGGCATTGTACTCTATAATGGGTCTAATGAGTGCTGAGTACAGGGGAACAATTACCTCTTTTTTCCTGTATGAGAACCCTTTTGTAATGTGGTGTGCCACATAGAAGGATTTCTTGACTACTGTGGCGATGTGATTATCAAAGGAAAGACTACTGTCCACCTGGGTCCCAAAGTCTCTTATCACACATTCAGCATTAAGTAGACTGCCGTTTATGTGGTAGTTCATGGGTACAGAGTTTTTACCAAAGGAGATGCACTTTTTGGCATTGAGCTTGAGGCCATGCCTCTGACACCAGGCATCTGTCTCAGTGAGGCCCTACTGTAGGATGTCCACATCATTTGGGGACTTGACTATGGCTCATAGTTTGCAGTCATCTGTGAACTTCATTAGCCAGAGGCCTTCTGTGTTAGCCTGTACTTCAGAGAAGTACATAACAAACAGGAGAGGTCCCAGGACTGAAGCCTGTGGTACTCCACTTGTCACTGGTTTGAAGTCAGATTTGGAGTCTGCAACTTTTACAGTGTGGGTTCTGTCAGTGAGCCAGCTGGTAACCCATCTTGTGATGTAGGGATTTATACCTAGTTTAGTGAGTTTAGCTATAATTCCAGAATGGGGGATGGTGTTGAAAGCCTTGGCAAGTTCAAGATAGGCTGTGTGAACCACCTTACCCTCATCTACGGCTTTGGTGACTGCCTCAAAGAAGTTGATCAGGTTCAGAAGGCATGATCTGCCTTTCACAAACCTGAACTGGGTGAGGTCCAGAGTTTTGAGGTTACCAATGTATTTGTTTATGAGTTCCATGATGATACGTTCCATGGCCTTGCAGACCAGGCTCATCAGGCTCATAGGGCAATAGTTCCCAGGATCAGTGGTGGCTCCCCCTTTGTGGAGTGGGATAACTGTTGCTCTGCACCATTCAGTGGGCACAAAGCCTGATGTGAGACTATGATTGAACATGATGCTAAGGTGGGGAGCCAGTTCGTTCTGAAGTTCATGTAATACGCAACCTGGGATGTTGTCCAGTCCCATGGATACTGTGTTTTTCGATTTAGAGATTGCAGTTTTTACCTGCATAGATGTGATTACAGGGACTCTGCATTCTTCCTTTATAGCTATGAGCCCTTTAGGGAGTGAGGGGGGGTAAAGTAAGCACTGAACCTATCTGCCAGGATGTTGGCAATATCAGTCTCTGTAATTTTTGTGCCATTTTGCTATAACTCAGAGCAGATCTGGGTGTTGCCATTGAGAATCTTGACATAGCTATAGAATGCTTTGTGGTTGTCCTTAGAATCAGTGATGATTTTGTTTTCGTAGCTAGCTTTGCAGGATCTTATAATGAATCTCAGCTTCTTAATGAGGCTGACCAGGCAGCTCCTCCACTCATGGGATTTTACTCTCTTTTGCAACAGTTTCTTCCTTCTGTTGTAGAGTTTGTTTATGGCAGGGGACCACCAGATTGGCTTCCTTTTTTTTGGGTGAATAGCGTCTTGGTTCTGTTTGGGATAGCATGATCCATGCACTCATGTAAGTGCTTATAGAGTGCATTTGTGTAGGATTCAGCAGTCATAACTGTATTGTCCATCTGCATGGGTGTCATGAAGTTCACCACTTCTGTCTTAAGAAGCATGAAGTTGGCTTTGGAGAAATTTTTTACAGTGGTTTCCTTAATGGTGGGTGGGAGCAGGATGCAGATATCAAGGGTGATTAGCTTATAGTCGGATCTGACCAACAAGGAGTTGATTTCAGGTGTGGAAGACAAGTCACTCATGTTGGTAATGACAAGGTCTAGGATATTGTTGCCCCTGGTGGGGGTGTGGATAAGTTGATCCAGGGCATTGGAATTTATGAATTCCGGATCTTGTGGTAAAGATGGCAAACAAGCGCAAATGTGGGCTTTTAAACCAGCAAGTTGAAAGAGATGGAAAAACTGCCAAACGGCCAATAAACTACAGTTTCTGGGCCAGAAACACTCTTGTGGTAGATAGGCTACCTAGTGCTTACCACTCCCACTGATAAGCTAGAAGGCTTCCCTCCAACACAGAAAGGCCTGGGGGCGCTCAGAAGCTTACAAGCAGTCCTGGATACAGCAAATCTGTATCTGGACTAGACTAGCTACAGAAAAGTTGGGAAATGAGTGCAAACACAGGTTTTTAAACTGGAAGGTTGAAAGAGATGGAAAAACTGCCCAAACGGCCAGTAAACTATAATTTCTGGGCAAGAAACTACTCTTGTGATGGATAGACTACCTAATGCTTATCACTCCCACTGATAAGCTAGAAGGCTTCCCTCCAACACAGAATGGCTTGGGGGGCTCAGAAGCTTATAAATAGTCCTGGATACAGCAAATCTGTATCTGGGCTAGACTAGTTACAGGAAAGGTGAGAAACAAGTGCAAACACAGGCTTTTAAACCAGAAAGTTGAAAGAGATGGAAATACTGCCCAAACAGCCAATAAACTACAATTTCTGGGCCAGAAACCACTCTTGTGATAGATAGACTCCCTACTGCTTACCACTCCCATTGATAAGCTAGAAGGCTTCCCTCCAAAACAGAAAGGCTTTGAGGGCTCAGAAGATTACAAACAGTCCTGGATACAGCAAATCTGAATCTGGACTAGTCTAGTTACAGGAAAGGTGGGAAACAAGCGCAAATGCAGGCATTTAAACCAGAAAGTTGAAAGAGATGGAAAAACTGCCCAAACGGCCAGTAAACTACAATTTCTGGGCCAGGAACCACTCTTGTGGTAGATAGACTACCTAGTGCTTACCACTCCCACTGATAAGCTAGAAGGCTTCCCTCCAACACAGAAATGCTTTGGGGGCTCAGAAGCTTACAAACAGTCCTGGTTACAGGAAATCTGTATCTGGACTAAACTAGTTACAGGAAAGGCAGGAAACAAGCTTAGAAATGTTTTTTTTTTGGAAAGTGGAAAGTGAGAAAGGAGAAACAGAAGATAATTCAAAATGAAGGACCTAAGTGGCTGGCCCTTCACAAATGTTCTCTCTGTATTAGGTAGAATGAGCTAGTGACACTAGACTGGAATAGAGCTGGGATAGACCTGAACAGATTTGACTGATATGAGTGTCTGAAGTTAAAATATGATCTCACTGTACTCGGTTGAGTGAGCAAATGAGCTATTCCTAGGAGGAGTCTACAAACACAAATTTACAGGAGGGACAGGCAATTCCAAAGCCACCAACATTAATACCACAACAAGAACAGGGAGGGCGGGTGGGAAACTAATTGCAGAGACAGAGAGAGACCACAGTATTCTATGAAACAATTAAATAGAAAAATAAATAACTACAGAGAGATACAGACCAATGAAACAATTAAATACAACTGATACTGTACTGTGTTGTAAACAGGGTGGATGCTGCCGACTTCAGAATGTCCTCTTTGGCAAAGATACCTAGTCACTATGAACCCGTTATCAGTTTGCCATCCATTCCCTATTGCAGTATTACTGGCTTATCATTTTTTTTAATGTAACATAGGCAATTTATTCCTCAAGGGCAACAGTCACTTTATTTGTAGATGAATCAATGAAATATAAAGCTGTTTGCTGGCAGCAACCTCTTCATTAGTTAGAAATCTTTTTAATGTGGAATTATTTAGATGACTTTTACTTCTGCAGAGATTGTGCATATTTACTGATACTGGTGAATTGTAGAAGTCTGAGTAGACTTTTATGATGGAAATGTTCTCAGTTGGGAAGTTTTGTCATTATTGGTGCATGCATTTTGTTTCATTGTTTACTGGAAAAATGCTCCAAACAATAAATTTAAAACACCAGCTGTACTGTATTATACAAGGAATACAATTTAATACAATCAGGAAGGTGCATCACAGAATACATGTATGTTTTGTGTGCAAGGGGTCTATCATTTGAAAACAGCCCAGAGTTAATCTGTATTTGACATTAGCCAAATGTATTTTCTTTGAATGTGGGTTTCAATGCTGTTTCAATGAATGTGAGTTTCGAGGGCAGAGAAGTTTTAATGCTAAGTCTATTTTCATTGTGAGACTGCATTGCTTTCTTTAGCAGATGTCTTAGTGTTTGTGCTTAAAAAATGCAAAATAAAACTTTCAAATGAAGTCCAAATTGTTGTAGAAGTAAAGCAGTATGCGCATTACAGTATTTATGGTAAATGGGGTGAAATAGCCAAGTAATGGGACATTGGAATGACTGCAAGAGGGAGGCTCCATTCGACCATGTTTTTGTGAGGAGAAAGGGCGGCAAACTCGAAGACAGCCCCGGCTGAACTATACCACTCAACTGTCCAGATTTTCACAAAATGAATAGATTTTTGCTTCTTATTTTTGGTTTGTTCCTAATAAAATGTGTGGTTTTCTGGCAAATCATTTAGGAATTAAGTCACTGAATAATGACAGACATTGACTTTCAGACTTCATAACCTTCAGAAAAATGTATGCTAAAGCAAGACATGTTATTCTATCAACTGTCTAAGTTTAAACAAGAGCAATTTTTAGTACTGTTTGTATGTTCCCCCAATATATTTGGCCTTGTCCAGATTGCCTGCATTAACAGGTTGAGAGGTATGTGCAAATAAATTGCTTTATAGACTTAGGCATATCCAAACCTCTCAACTGTTCCCGATTTTGGCTCAAAATGTTGCTCTCCTTCTGATAATCCCTCTGCAAAATGGCAATTTTGGAAGAAAACGTGGAGGGTTTACAATTAATAAATAACTTTAATAATCACAGTTATAGATTACTTTTATTTCAGAAATGCATGGAGATTCTTTTATTTTCTCAGCTGCTCAAGTTAGCAGTACTAATATTAAAAAAGTGTCCCTTCTTTGAAAGGTTACCAGCTGTATTGTGTAGTTATTTTATATTTTTGCATCACATTTTGGTCCATTTTTCATAAAATTGTGGTTTTCTGGCAAATTAGTGGCAAATCATTAAAGATTAAAGTTAGAAAATAATGACAGACATTTGAGTTTCAGATTTCATACCCTTTAGAAACTCCATACTAATGCAAGAGCTATTCTATTATCTTTCTAAGTTTATAAAAGCAATATTTAAACTTTGTCTGTATTTATGGGCCTTTCCCCACTTCTTTGTATGGCTTTGTCCAGATTTTTTGCTCTGAGGTTGAGAGGCATGACAAATGTTTCAGGGCCATCATAGTCAGCTGGAGAAATTTCAAATTGTGACAGACTTGTTGCACCCCACTCCCCCATGTAGTGACTCTGGATGTGTCCAAGCAAGGCAAGGAGCAGTTATGCAGTGTAAGTCTTCAGAGTATCCCCCCATCCAAGGTAGACACAAGTACTATAGTGGCTTTTCATCTGTTCTTGATTTTGCAGAATGTTCTGGTTTTCTGTCATATTGTTTATATTGTTGATTTATGCTTATTATTATTCAGAAAGTACCTGTTGCTCTGTGTTTAAGTAGCAATGCTTTAGTGACCATCAGGTAAGCTTGTCTAAGATTGTAAAATGCAAGTAAGCTTTAATAAGCATACTGTTAAAGAATTACTAACATTGAAAGCCTTTCTGTTGTTGCCATGCAGAGAATATTTACATAACTAGATAATGTATAAGTCTTGGGTATTGAAATGCATATGACAGTATTTGTAATAAAGGACAGGATTACATTATTTTAAGAAGCTCATTACATTTGTTGGAGACTTGCAGTCATCTTTGCAGGCTTTACCTGTAAACCAAACAGAATGCCAATCTATCATGTGCGGTCCATAACTTGTGCAGTAATCCTTTAAACAATTTATCTTGAGCTTGTTTCTTGTTTGCTGTTCATTTTACCTTGATCATGTTTTCCCCATGAAACAAGTAGATAGTTGTTGTCAGGCAGCAGGTCTTTTTTTTGGATAAGAAACATTTTTACAAGTGGGGGATCACAAAGATTGCTACTTTCAGCATGTTACTTGGTACTTTTATAAAGCTTAACTGCAGTGCAAGGAGAAGTGGTTTGAGTTGAGCGCTACTTGTTTTTCTTATACTTGATTTTGACTGGCATTCTAGTAATGTATTTAAAAAGTAATTTATTTTTCCATGCCTCACAACCTTTTTGCTTCCATCTAGATATTAAGTAAGCTGTCATGCAGCCAATGCATTGAAATATTTTTTTCTTCTACACTTCATTTTGTCTTGACTGGACTCTCATAATGACGGTTTGACACCCAGGACAGCGTATTTAATTAAAGTTCCAATTTTTGTGGTTTTGAGCATAGCCTTCCCCTTTCCAGTTGACCACACCCCTGCCCATTGCCCCACTCATTCAGCTGCCTCCTGCAGCCCCCCTTTGATTTGAAGTCACCAGCCACGACTGCTTCTTATAAAAAGTAAAAGAAAGCAATATTCAATAAGTTATGTGGGAAACATAGATGGATAAACCCCTGACAACATCCCAAGTGACCCAAGTCTGTGTAGCAGTTTGAGTGTTTGGTGAAGCAGCCAGGGTGAGGTAAGAAGGATGGGTGTACAGCAGCATGTCATTCCTGTCCAGCATATTATACTGGGAAGACCCAAAATAAACTTAAGACAAGAATACATGAACACTATTACTGCATAAAGTCTAATGGTATGATGAATACCCTTTGTAAACATCATGTTGTTTGTGACAATTTTAAGAAGTTTTCTTTTTTTATTTTAAATAAAGTTCCACATTGTGGGGGGGGGGTTGGGAAACAGACCTGCTATGCAAGAAACTGCACTGCAGATTTTGTTGAATATTGATGTCGTACCTGGGTTGAATGATTACATTTCCATTATATAAATCCCCAGGAAATGGCATAACAACCTGACCTTATGATTGACAGCTTTTTCCCCACCCTACTTCCTTTATAAGTTTGGCCTAGTAGGGGTTGGTTTTAATGTGAAAAAGTTCATATTTCTGTGAATGAAAACACTCAATTAATTGGTGATTTCAATCCTGTGGTGGTCCCCTGTCCTTTGTCAGTTATTGGTCATCATTCTGGTCCACATTCCACACCCACAGAGCACTTTTTGAAGTTATTTAAAGGATGGGTGTACCCACCCAGGGGGAAGGGAGATGAATAAGGATGGGACACATTCTCATAATCTAATTTCCCTGGTGGAGACTGAGGAAACAACTGGGTTGTGCTCCCTGAAAATGGGTGGGGTATCCTGCTCATGTCAACCCTTTGCAGAAGTAATGAGCAGTTCAGGGCTGATGCTAATTACATATCCTGTCCTCAGGGTGTTCCTGGGCATAGACAGTGTGGGAAGATAAGAGAAAATACTCTCCAGCAGCAGCAATTTGATGCAGCCCTGGATTCCTCTGTCTCCTCAAAAACACAGACATGGATTAGAACTGGCCTAGGGAGGATAAAGTGCATCTGACAGACCTAATGAATGTGGAGAAAACCTGGAGAAGCTGATCAACTGTGAGGAGTGAAAATGATGTGAAAAAAAGAGAACATTTTTCAAAGGAGTAATACTCAAGGAAGGAAGAGGAAAGCTGGGTAACAGAAAAAGATACATAGCTGAGAAAAATATATTTAAAAAAAAATGCACGTTCTAGCCTGAAACAAATTTCATTAAGTTATAATCAATCATACCATCTAAAAGAATGAACCTAAAAATAACTGACAATCCATGCTCAAATAGGATTCAGTATGTTTTGTCAGAGCCATTCGGTTAAGTCTTGCCCAAAGGAAGGAGACAGGAGAGTGCAAAGCCAGCAATGTCAATGGAAAGCAGAGGTAGTCACTAAGGGAGGATGTTGGGGTGCATGGATTACCAGTTAGTAAAACATAAGGGGTTTCCAGTTATTCAGCCTGGCTGACAGGGCTTCTGTTAGATATGTTTCTCATGACGTCGTTATTGTGAAATCCAAGTCAAGGATGCCAAATGTTCCCATGTTCTGAGGATGGCTTGTTTGGAAGATAACAAGAAAAGCAGGAGCAGTTTAATCTGTTTCTTAGACCAACTGTGCAAGTCCAATAATTCCAGCAGGAAAAGAATCATGCCCATGTGGACCATTCTTGGTCACAATATCTCAGTCCTCTCTCTGTAGAGAGCCTAGAACACCCTGAAGATATGCAAACAAGTGCCAACTCAGAGCTGGTCACACTTCCAACAGTCTGTTGCAGTGTTCAGGAGCATAAAGTGCTGTCTTTGGAGTAAAGAATTATTTTTAAAAATGTATATAGCTCAGTTATCTAAAATGCAGAGCTCTAGTAGCCAAATAGTGGTAAAGGCTGTTTGTCAATCTTGCAGCACAGCCCAAGCAAGGTCTCCTAGAATCTGCACAGAGAAGTCAAGGAGAAGCCAAGGGCAATTTGCAGAGAGTGATAAGCCAGGAATAGCAACCCCTTTACTGAGCTCATCTCAAATTGTATGTCCTAAGAATGCTGGTAAGGAAGAGAAAGTGATGGTTTCAAAACTGGGTAAGTTACTAGGAATTCATTCAACTGTAGGTACCTACAGCAATGAGTATGAATGAGCTGCTGTGAATCATTATCTTCTTGGAGGGAACAATACATAGCCATTCCTGACTTAAGAGATTTTACCCCAGTAAACAAATCCATTGTATACTCAGACCTTGAATACTGGATCCTAATCTGTATACCAAAATTTGAATTACATTCATTAAGGGTAAACTTAAGCATTACATGCAGAAATCAATCAAAATGATGATTTTTCCTTTGCTAGTCTATGTTGCCGAAATTGTATCACACAACCCAATTTATGGCATTTGCCTGAACAAGAACATTCTGAACTTTATATCAGTCTCTCCATCAGCACAGCCTGCTACACAGAAATTCAGGGAACCACTGGCTGTAGAGGGCTAGAGGTTTCACTCTTCTGCTCACTTTAGGACAGTGTGCTACCCAGTCAGTCCATTATGCTTCTCTTACCGAAAACAGCAAAAGTAATTTACCTTTCCAATCATGATGTGCCAAATGGAGGCAGTAAACCAACTCCTTCATAGCCATAGAGTGCAGACTAGTGCTAACTCATCTAAAACCATTAAAAACTCCTCTGTGTTATTAAAGTGGCAGGGGATTTATAAATGTTTCTTTGTCAAAGGCCAACCACGAGTACAGCAAT
This sequence comes from Protopterus annectens, assembly GCF_019279795.1. Classification (NCBI taxonomy): domain Eukaryota; kingdom Metazoa; phylum Chordata; order Ceratodontiformes; family Protopteridae; genus Protopterus; species Protopterus annectens. The sequence continues at coordinate 1,578,462,739 of NC_056725.1, forward strand.
ATATAGGAATGTTGCAATACAGGAGTTGTGTGGCATTGCAGAATCAGTTACTGTTTACCATCTAGCTACTTTCTAACTAAGTTCATAATATTTTATTTAAGCACAATGTGTGAACTTCATAACAAAGAAACGAGTATTAACCAGTGTCAAAGTCTTGTTTAATATTAGTATGAACCCTACCAGATATCTTTCATCACATATCACAGATACACAGCCATGTTCAGCAAAGGCATACTGCTAAAGTGCACACTGTGATTTCTGTAGATGAAGTGTGGCTTAGGAAAGGCTCATCCAGACTCGGCTACACTTTGCTGTGTAGGAAAGGTTAATTTGCTTTTATTTTTTGTATTTTGTATTAATTTATTGCCTTTCTATATTTTGAATACTGTGGTTTGTTTTCTTTACCTTGTGTTTTACTTGCATTCTGCTTTAACAGCATATTAAAACTTCAAAAGAGACCACAGCTCTCTCTCTTCTGAGTCAGGCAGAATTTTTTCCCCACCCAGTCACAGTTGTTTTGTTAAATACCACTGTCTTTCTAGTTGCCTGCCTCTTATGTTAATCTGACCATATATCTCATTTCCTCTCTACGTTCACTGGCTTGTGTGAGTAATCACAAAATCATCATTTTTGAAATCCCTTCCCTTCAACAATTTAAATTTATTGGCCATACTGTATTCCATAGTACCAGAATACAAAACTGACCACCCCTTTCAATCCATCTTGCTGTTTTAAAAATAGTAACTCTCCACTAAACCTTAACTTTTTAAACAGGTAAAACTTAAGTTACCTACTTTCACATCTAACTTCTCTAGTGCACACTGCAGTGTGCATTTTTTTTCATCTTACCTTTAAGCATCCCTATGACTAGCACTTTCTCTAATACCCGCTGGAAAGCACTAGGAAGCCTTAAACTGATACAAGCACTCAACTCTCCTTGTTAATAAGGAGAAATTAATAGTAGGCACTAAACAGCCTATAATTGCAAAGTACCTTGCTAAGGTAAGGGAAAACAGCTCCTGTACTTTACAAAAAAAAAAAGCACCAAACCAGGCATATCCAAGGGTCAGCTTCCGGTGATTTCTCCTGTCCACCTGGTAAATCTGGGCATACTGGGGCAATGCAGCAATTACCTCATGTACACAGACAACCCTCTCCTCCTACCACCCAACACTACAACCTGTGAGAGATGCACTTACATAGCCAAAATGGAAGCAAAGCTCTCTCCACCCAAGATTGTGCTAGACAGTCAAGAGGAGAAGGTTAACATCCACACTACACTTCAAGCAACACATAGCCCTTCTAAACCCACACCACCAACACCCACACATAGCAACACTAAATCCACATATGCAGAGGCCCTTAACTGTAACCTGTCCAAGCAACAAGGACCTCTGAAGCTGAAACGCAAACAAACACCAATCACAACCAAAGTGTCACATAGTTCACAACACCAGTGTGCCACCCAGCAACAGCCCCTAAGGCAAGACAATGTACCTAACACTTAGGTCATAGGTGATTCTATAGTCCAGCACACTGATGTCCCTCTCACTAGGTTGAACAAGGAGAAAATTACAGTCAGCTGCCTGTCGGGTGCCAGGATCTGCCACATAATGCATACACTCAAGTCATTCCACAAGTACAAATATGACTCTGTCATTGTCCATGTTGGAGTGAATGCCTTGAGACGTACCTCCCTGGACTACATGAAAAGAGACATGGAAGAGCTCTCGGATCATGTGGCCCAGGCAGGTATGACCCTAGCCCTGAGTAGCATCCTGCCTTCACCCAGAATGATACCACAATATAAGGACAAAATGATTGACTTCAACAATTGGCTAAGCTTCTGGTGTCATTCAAAGTGGATCCAGTATCTGTCTGCCTGGGATGACATGATTGACAGACCACGATGCTTTGCCAGAGATGGTCTGCACTTGTCGCCCCTGGGATTCAGGTTACTGGCTAAGGCTCTTGCAACCCCTATAGTGCCTTTTTTAGGCAAAGTTCAAAGGACAAGACCACCACCGTAACAGGTACAAACATGCAAAATCTGAAGGTAATGCTACTCAATGCTAGAAGTCTAAACCTCAAAATTCACTCTCGTGAGGCACAACTAAAAATGGAGAACATTGATATCTGTGCAGTAACTGAGACCTGGTTCAAGGCTCCGGAGAGCACCCCTGCAATACCAGGCTACAACTCTTACCACACTTTTCGGCCACCAAACAAGGACCAAAACACTAAAGGTGGAGGAGTGTCAATATTCACCAAGGATATTCACACCAACAGGCTAGTTGCCCAACACAATGCATCTGAAATTCTCCAGGTGCAACTAACACTAGGTAACACTGCAATCCAAATTGTAGCTTGCTACAGATCCCCACCATACCCCAAGATTCTCACTACACCTTTCTAAACATACTGGAAAATATTAAGATAGAACCAAACACCCTAATACTGGGTGATTTTAACTACCCTGTCATTAACTGGGAAAACTACTCCTGTACCAACACCTTTGCCAAACGGTTCTTGGAATTCATAAATTCCAATGCCCTGGATCAACTAATCCATAGTCCCACCAGGGGGTCCAATATTCTAGACCTGGTCATTACCAACATGGGAAATCGATGCTCCACACCTATGGTAACCCCCTCGTTAGTCAGGTATGACCATAAGCTAATCACCCTTAACATCCAGATCCCACCCCCACTCCCCAGTAAGGAAACCTCCATAAAAAACTTCTCCAAAGCTAACTTCATACTACTCAAGTCAGAAGTGACAAACTTCATGACACCCATGCAGACAGGAACTGAAGGTTCAACTGCTGAGTCCTACACTAAGGCACTGTACGAGCAAATCCACTCATGCATGAATCGTGCCATCCCAAATAAAACCAAGGTGCTCTCATCCAAAAAAAGGAAGCCAATCTGGTGGTCCCCTGCCATAAACAAACTTTACAACAAAAGGAAGAAACTGTTGCAGAAAAGAGGAAAATCCCAGGATGCAAAAACCTCCCTTACAAGCCTCAGTAAGAAACTGAGATCCTCATAAAATCCTCCAAAGCTAGTTACAAAAATAAAATTGCCAAAGATTCCAAACACAACCACAAGGCATTCTATAACTATGTCAAGAATCTAAATGGCAATGCTCAGATCTGCTCTGAGCTAAAAGAGAATGGCATTAAATATACTGATCCCAAGGATATTGCCAATATCCTGGCAGATCGATTCAGTGCCAACTTCACCCCCCTCTCACCACCTAAATGACCCATCTCAATACCGGAAGATTGCCAAATTCCGGTGATAATGGCCACACAGGTAAAAAACGCACTCTCCAAAGCTAAGAATACAGCATCCATAGGACCAGATGACATCCTGGGCTGTGTACTACATGAACTACAAAATGAACTGGCACCTCACCAAGTGTCATGTTTAATCATAGCCTCACGTCAGGATTCGTGCCCACTGAGTGGTGCACAGCTACAGTTATCCCACTCCACAAAGGGGGATCCACCTTGGATCCCAGAAACTACCATCCCATCAGTCTGACAAGCCTTATCTGCAAAGCCATGGAGCGTATTATCATGGAACTTATAAACAAAGACATTGGCAACCTTCAAACACTGGACCCCACCCAGTTTGGGTTCGTGAAGGGCCGATCTTGTCTCCTGAACCTGACTGACTTCTTCAAATCAGTCTCCAGAGCCATTGACAAGGGTAAGGTGGTCCACACAGCCTATCTAGACCTTGCCAAGGCCTTTGACAACATCCCCCACTCTGGAATCATAGGTAAACTTACTAAACTGGGCATTAATCCCTACCTCACCCAATGGGTTGCTAACTGGCTTACTGAAAGAACCCACACTGTAAAAGTAGCCAACTCCAAATCCAGCTCCAGACAAGTGACAAGTGGAGTACCTCAGGGTTCAGTCTTGGGACAGCTCTTGTTTGGCATCTACTTCTCTGAAGTACAGGCCAACACTAAGGGACTCTGGCTAACAAAGTTCACAGATGACTGCAAACTGGGAGCCATTATTGAATCCCCAAATGATGTGGATACTCTACAAAGGGCCTTACAGAAACAAATGCTTGGTGCCACAGCCATGGGCTCAAGCTCAATGCCAAGAAATGTATAGTTATCCCCTTTGGGAAAAAACATGTATCCGTGAATTACCATATAGGTGGCAGTACACTAAACACCGAAAGTGTGATAAGAGACTTAGGGACACAGGTGGACAGTGGTCTCACCTTCGATAACCACATCGCCACAACAGTCAGGAAATCCTTCTATGTGGCACACCTCATCACTAAGGGCTTTTCATCCAGAAAAAAGGAGGTCATTGTCCCACTGTACTCATCCCTCATTAGACCCATTATAGAATACAACGCCCCGTTTGGTATGTACCTCTCAAGACATCTGCAACAACTGGAAAGGCCACAGAAATACCTCACTAAAAGAATCACAGGCCTAAAGCAGATGCCCTATGCTGACCACCTTAAAAAACTCCAGCTATACTCTGTCGCATATCGTCTACTCAGAGGCGATCTCTGCTTAACATACAAGGCCATGTCAAACCCAGAGCTGCTGGACATGCTACACTTAAAGAAATCCCAATCACTCAGAGCCACACACTCCAGGGATCTAAACCTTGTCATCACAATAAACAAAACATGCTGGAGGGATAGGTTCCTGACTCAGAGACTCCCCAGACTCTGGAATAGATTGCCCATACATGTCAAGCAGAGTGCCTCTCTGGCCCTCTTCAAAAGGAACATTGATGATTGGATGGGAGAAAGGAAATTCACCCCGGGGATCATGTCAGTTGCCCTGCTAGACAGGGGTCCAGGGAAGTAAATAGTGTGAGAAGAAATAGCCAGGGAATTGTTATGGCTAGGCTTATATAGGCCCTAGGGCTGATAGCCTAGTACAAACCTATGAACCTATGAACCTATAATGCCCTTCAGAAGTCAGTCTCTATCACGTTTAGCAAAGATAAGTGGATTGACACAGAGATGTGATGTTGCTATACTTATTAGGTAGAAGTGTCTCTGCTCTGTAGTCACTAGGCCAGTTTGTCATAGTCATGACGACTCAAAAGGCACTAAGAGAAATGTTAAATAATCAGATAACAGAACAAGTAGTCCATCTAAAACTATACTCATCAACATTTGCTCTAATTTGTCAGTATCACAGTTGTAATTGATATTTTTCTTAACATACTAGATGCAGTCTATGAAAACAAAAATATGTAACTTCTATTATATTTTCATAGATATATACTAGGCTAAAAAACACCAGGGTGTTTATAAGCCTAGTGGTGCAGTCTAACCTAGTTGTGTCCCTAGGTATCATGGGCATTTATTAGGAGAGGGCATTTTAGTTAGGACGTTTCTAGAGGTTATGTGGGGGGTGTTAGTTTGAGCATTACTGCCTGCCTCTGTCTATAAGAAACATGAAGAACAAATCCATGGTGAATTTCCAATTTTCCACCCATTAGTCAAGGTTATGCTTAAATATGGTTAGGGATAGAATGTGTTTCACATAATGGGAAGAACGTTCCGGAGCATGGCAATCCTCCAAGTCAAATATCTGTCTCACCAAGATGTCTTATTTATGTCAAAATCAACATTTAAATTCTTGGATCTAGTGGTTCTGATGCTGTTTGTCTTCTGGATCTGCAAAGAGTCCATCAGAGCAGGATCCAAGAATGTCTTATATGCCAGATATAGACTGCTTCTCAATAACCTGTAGGATACACAGTATAGAGATAAGGCTTTAAAGTGTTCCATATAGGGCAACATGTTTATATCCTGGATTCTCCTGGTAAGGAACATTTTGTGGGCATTCCAACTGTCACAAATGTCTGGTCGGGTACATGCCAAAGGGGGCATTATACTCAATGATGGTTCTGATAAGAACTGAATAAAGTGATACTATGACATCCTATTGGTCTCCAAAACATCTTAAGATATTTAGGTGAGCAAAAACTTCAAGTGCCACAGCCACGCAAAGCTTCTGGGAACACAGCCTACATTATTTATTTATGCATTCATGCACACCAATCATTAATTAATTAATTCATTTATTAATTCACAATATTCATAATCGATTCATTAATTCATATTATGAATGAATGAATGAAGTAATTAATTTATTCATTCATTCATATTATTCATTAATTCATTCACTCACTAATTCATTTACTCGTTAATTCATTAATTTGTTCATTTTCTGATTGCCAGTGTAATCCAGTCCAAAGTTCTGGGGGACTCAGAGCTTGTACAAGCACTCAGTGGGTACAAGGCAGTGAAACTAATCCTGAACAGGCTGTCAGCCCATCAGAATGCAAGCACATACACACTCACAACCGATGCACTTACAGTCAACACAGAGTGCTGACAAGTCACCTATTGTACATCTTTGAACTATTGGAGGAAACCAGAACACCAAAAAAAAAAAAAACAATGCAGACAGCCAGAGAATGTGCAATCTTTACACAGAAGGCATGCCAGCTGAAAATTAAACTGGAGAAGAGAGTATTGTGAGACATCCTGTCCTCAGGTAATGGAAATATCTTCCTGCAACACTCTGTCACCCAACTAAACCAGAGCTTTAAAAACTCCTCAAAACTAATACTCACATTATTTAATAAATATGTTACTGTGTTTCTGCTGGCCTTCTAGCAGTATTTGATCTTCTTCTCATCCTCTATTGTTGTTCCACTGTAGACACTTAATGCCCTCCCCATGTAATCTACTCAACAAGTAAATGTATCTTTTATTTAATTCATACTAGTTCAGCAACTTACTTCAGCATGTGACATCAGTAAAACAGTGTTATAAATACTAATTATAATTAATAAGACCAGGTGCATTCCATATACTGTACTTGACAAGCTTTACTGTCTCAGTTTGGATCCACAAAATTTATTACCTTTACCTACAACAATACATACAGACATAACATTAATTTTCAGTCAGGGGCTATAAGAAACATGATACTGTCTGGTCCATCACAGCACTCTGTATTATTTTTCCCAGAAAAGGTATTCAATTTTCAAGCTATAAATACTTTCTGACTTTAATTATATTCCACAAGTCCATGATCCTTTCCACAAACCAATTCTGGGAGGCAAATGACTCTTTACTTTACAGTAACGCATGTAATCACCAAAACACAGTAATGAAATGAGCAGCACTTAAAAATAAAATCACAGTTGAAGTGTTGAAAAGAAGAAATGGCAAACATTACTACAACAGCCCAGTACTCCATTTAAGTATCATTTATCCTTATGTCAAAAATCTACCTCAGAGAATTAAAGGTATGCAATTTGCACTTAATTAACTGAAGTGATGGTGCATTGACTTATACTGGAAAGTGAATACCACTCTACTTTTTTAGTCTGAATGATTCAGTATTGTTTGTCTCCAAGAGGGCAAATTATCTAGATCAACTGTCTGAAGATCAGAAGAAGAAATGGCATCAGATCCCAAATAAGCAGGCAAACAGTAAACATGGAGGAGCATTCACTTGTTCCCCTTAGCCATTACTTGAAAATACTTGCTTCTTCTGATGTCTGAGAACACAGGCAATCACTGAGTACTGTTAAATACAACAACTCACCAGCAGGTGATATATAAAAGCAATGACAACTCTATATGAGGAAAAGAGCAAGAAATGTGAATAATTTCTTTGTGAATTTTACTCTGAAAAATCAAGTAATTCCATTCAGCTTTCATTAGTGTTTATAATTCCTGTTTTCACAGAATTAGCATGTTAAGAAGTTTAGTGACAGAGGAATTCATGGAATATTCCCTACCAATTAATGATGAGGTAACAAAGCTGCAAAAGTCTAAGAATAAAGTACAGTCCTGTTTAAGAAGCTACTCCTACAATGGTATAAAAATGGAACATTGCATAGGTAACCACAAAACACTATTGCAGTATCATTCAGTCTCAATGAGGAAAAATCCAGATCAGGAACTTTTTTAGTTGATTTATTAAAAACAAAAATAAATTTTAAGTGCTTTCATTTCATATGGGGTCAAGCCCTGGGACTTCAACAGAACTAAATCATTTTACACCCCTCCTTATTTAAATATTAAAATACTGAATCAGATGACAAGAACATATTTCCTTAAACATATTAAAATACTAAGTAATATTTCTAAATGTAAAGAAATACAAAAAATTGTCAGTTTCATATCCACAGATTAAACATATAATAAACCATGAACTCGTTTATAATTTAGCTGCTCTCAGTTTCAAAACACAATTAAGCTACACCTAATCCTTGAGTCCTGGCAGGATGCTACATTTAATTTTAGCTGCCACAGCAGCTCTCTATATTCTAATTTGGACTCCCAGTTTTCTCCCCAAGGATCAGTTGAATTTTATATATATATATATATATATATATATATATATATATATATATATATGTGTGTGTGTGTGTGTGTGTGTGTGTGTGTGTGTGTGTGTTTAGATATATATATATATATATATATATATATATATATATATATATATATATATATATATATATATATAAATAAGCTGGACAAACTTGAGCATGTCTGCACTATGCATTTTGTTATTCCTTTTACTTATATCATTGCAGTACTCATATATGCATTTTCTAAATCACTTTTTTGTTTTTCCCACATAGAAATCATTGCACGATGTACAAATAAACTACCTGAGGTGCAACAATTACCCTTTTTCAGGGTTAATTTTCATATTGAACACATTATTCATTCATATTTATTCCCCTTGATAAATATACTTGATTGATTGCTAATTCTATACTTAATAGTTCTAATTATTATTCTTTCTCTCTCCTGTGTCCCTTGAGCAGGTTTTACGGATCTTTTTCAAAATATTTTTCAGGTTTAAATCTCTTTTAAAACAAATAGGGTTTTTTCCAATAAAACTTTACTCATATTCTTATTACAAAAGGCACCCCAATTTTTTATAAATTTGATTTAATCATGTTTGCCTTATTGTTGTATTCTATTACCATAGCATTTTTCACTCCCAAAGTATTCACCCTCATACCTATAGACATGCTTGTTCTATTTCATTTTTTCTAAAAGGGGAATTTATTGTGTCCCCCATTTATGGGGCTACAACAAAGTATTAGCTTAAGGGAGTGCGCACTTATGCGACCAGCTTATTGTACTTTTTTATTTTTTATATTTTACCCTAAAAGATTTGTTTGAGTTTCAATTGAATTGGACAGGTTATAGGTCACATTAAATGTGGGAAAAGTGTTGAAATGATTTATTGTGGTCTCATTTTTTTATATCACAAAAACCTGGCATTTTTTCAGGGGTGCATACACTTTTTATATCCACTGTATATGATAAATGTTTATACTTATTAAAAGACTATGGGGATTTTTTTAGAATAGTTTGATTTTCAAAAAGAGAGATGAAGTCCATTAGTTTTGTTAGCATTCATGTTTTTGATTTATTTAATATATGTGTCAAAAAGAGAGTCTAGAGCTATTCAGAGAAGCCTTAATGAAATCCACAACAAACTGTGATCTTCTCCAACAATGCTAGGAAACACAGACATGAAAACTAGCGCTTTCATTCACTTTTATTAATTGTGAACTTCCTCAGAAACAACAAACTCCACCCTTTCACTTAATTTATAGTCAAATTGATCCCATGTTTAGTTACATCATAAATCACTTTTTTTAAAAAGTCATGTTTTAAAACATTGTATGAATGTACATATGTACCTACTAAAAAAAATCATTTTTTAAAAAAATAATAAATACATACATATTTTTTGTAAAATAAAAAAAATCACTGTTTCATCATCAGAAAACATTTGATATTAATGGTTTCATTCAAACCAGGCTTAGCATCTTCCCCAAAATGAAGTTGCCACAATGATTCTTTACATTCCAATAAGGTTTTAAGATCCCCTGTATATGGTTGTTGTCTAACATTATCTATTACAGAAAAAACTAATTTCTTAAAAGTAGGACAAACTAATGAATGCCTTGCTAGAGCATTAAATTGTTCTTTTTTCTTTATTGCTAATAAGTGTTCACTAATCCTTTTTCTTAAACTTCTTGTCGTCATTCCAATGTAATAACTTGGACATGAAAGACACTGAGCAACATATACCACCATCTCACTGTTACATATAAAATAATTCTTACACCAGTAGGTGTAAACCAATGCTCTAGCAAGGCATTCATTAGTTTGTCCTACTTTTAAGAAATTTGTTTTTTCTGTAATAGATAATGTTAGACAACAACCATATACGGGGGATCTTAAAACCTTATTGGAATGTAAAGAATCATTGTGGCAACTTCATTTTGGGGCAGATACTAAGCCCGGTTTGAATGAAACCATTAATATCAAATGTTTTCTGATGATGAAACAGTGATTTTTTTTTTATTTTATTTTACAAAAAATATGTATGTATATGTATTTATTATCTTTTTAAAAAGTGATTTTTTAGTAGGTACATATGTGCATTCATACAATGTTTTAAAACACGTCTTTTTAAAAAAAAGTGATTTATTATATAACTAAACATGTGATCAATTTGAGTATAAATTAAGTGAAAGGGTGGAGTTTATTGTTTCTGAGGAAGTTCACAATTAATAAAAGTGAATGAAAGCGCTAGTTTTCGTGTCCGTGTTTCCTAGCATTGTTTGAGAAGATCACAGTTTGTTGTGGGTTTATTTGTTTTCCGATTGAAGTTTTCAGTACTGTTATTTGGAGTGTGTTTTTTTTTTCATCATGGCTGGAGAAAGCACTTCACAGAACATGCTTACCAGTCTCTCCACCTATTCAATACCAGAGGATTTTACCTAATTTTCTGACAAGATAACTAATGTTATCACCAAAGCTATTCAACAAGGATTTGGACAGAAAGCTGGGGGTAATGTTGTTTCGAATCACGTATCCAACACGACTAGGCATGCTCCAACTACTTCCAACCACACTGACGTTTCTGAGGTCACTGGAACTCAGCCAAGGGAAAGTATGGTTGTTTCAAGTGGCATTTTAGAACATATCATATAGGCAGGAAAGAATCCATTTGGGGATATAGAACCAGCTGAAAACATGTTGTAAGTACAGATAATGTTTCTAATTCAGTTGTTGAACAAACACTTGTAAAAAAGGAATTTTTGACTTTGAGAAGTTAACTTTGAAATACGTTACGTTAGACATTGAAATTTGTTATTTAACAGAATGTGTCAAATGTAAATGCGTTCCTCAAGGCCTGAGGACAAACAAATTTCCAAATTGCATTTCGTATGGGGACAATTTGTATTACAGACTTGTTGACTTATTTAATGACTTTGGCATTAATTTAATGCGTACTTTAGTGGAACATTACTTTAAACAGTTGGAAGAAGTTAAAAGCAATATGAGTACGTTAAATGAACAAATCAAAAAATTTGTTGCTTTCCTTAATTTGACAATTTGCATTGTGGCACTGTCATCATGGCTGACAGACATAGGTCTATAATAGCAGCAAGAAAACAAAGGAAATTATGGCATGACATTGTTGCTTATGTGAATAAGACTGCTTACAATGTTAAAGACTGTGGAGAACCATCCAATCAGTATGTTGCTTCAAATGCTGTAAATGTTGTAAAAACAACAGTTAATGGGAACAATTCAAATCAGTGTTCAAATTATAATGTTCCAATAAATAACAATAACACTAGTGAAGTTATTAATGTAGACAACAATCAGAATGTTATGAATGGTGATAATGTCTCTATGCATGAAACTCAATACTCTAACCAAAGTAACAATGTGTGTGTTATAGAAGGGGCTGGTTGTTCCAGGAATGGTGGTCCTTTTTTGGTGGACCAACAGAGGAACAAACAGGAACCTACGTGGTCCAAAGTTGTACAGAACAAGGGAAAGGGAAGGGGCAGGACCAGAAATAAATGGTAGTTGTTCCTGACCATTCATTTTACAACATAGAAATTTTAAACCTTTCCAAAGTACCGTTACCCCATTCTTTTGTTGATCTTTTAAAGAAGGGCTTTTCTTTCATTCCTGGAAATTCCATGAATCTTGCAAAATTAATTGTGGATTTTAGGCTGACTTTAAGGAAGCTTAATTTAAAATACATTATGCAAGATGTCAACTGTGATAGACAAACTCTGGGTCCTAAAAAAGCAAGTACATATAATCCACCTTTATTAGGAACACTTCAAGTTTTTCAACATATGTGTGAGACAGGATTTAGGAATATTACACCTGACAAAAGTATTGGTAATTTAAGTGATTTGGAAGCCCAGGCACTGCAGGCATTACATATGAATAAGCAATTAAGGGTCATGAAGGTGGGTAAAAGGGGTAAGATTATAATTATGGATCAGTGTGATTATAACAAATCCACAGAAGACATGTTGAAGGGTGAAACTACATACAAAATAGTGCATGTTGCTGTTATAAAAAGGTATTACCTAAGGCTGGACACATGTCTTTTTGATTTGTTTTGCCAGGGGGGAACTAGATTATGACAGCTATAAATATTTACAGGTTGAGCATCCAAGTATGGCAGTATTTTTTGGGATTCCAAAAATTCAGAAAAATAGTATAAATCCCCCCTTTAGACCCATTATATCTGCGGCAAGGTCTAAAACAGAAACACTTTCTATATGGTTAGATTATACCTTGAATCTCATTATGCAAGCTTCTAGGTTTTATTTAAAAGACTCTTGGCACCTTTTGGAGCTGTTAAGAGATTTAAAACCTGAAAATGAGTCATTTTGATTTGCTTCTCTGGATGTTGCTTCTCTTTATACTTGTATAGAACAAGAAATAGGTATTGAATACCTTAAAGAATACTTAACCACTAATAGTGAACTAGGAAGTACCAAAATTAATACAGTGTATACCATTATGGAGCTTGTAATAGACAGCATTTTTAAGTTCAACAATCGGTTGTACAAGCAGACATCCGGGGTAGCCATGAGGGCAAGAGCGACCCCGGCATTTGCTAATCTAGTGATGGCTAATTGGGAAAACAAATTTATTGTCAATAGTATCTTTGAAAAAAACATTTTGGTCTATCATCGATACATTGACGATTTGTTTTTCCTTTGAAAATGTACCATTCAAGATTTTGGTGAGTTTTTGTTATATTTGAACAACACAACCGAATTTTTAAAGTTCACTATGAGTGGTTATGGGCAAGATTTGAATTTTTTGGACATCAATTTAACCAATGACTTTAAGTCACAGAAATTTATTAGCAACATCTATAGAAAATCAATATTCATTAATCAATATTTACATAAGGAATCTCTTCATCCTCTTCATATGAAAAAAGGAGTTGTTAAGGGACAGCTGATAAGGCTTAGTAGACTTATGTCTCTAGATACAACTTTTTTGAGAGAAATTGTAATTTTGAGATCATTTTTTGAGACTAGAGGTTATGATAGTTTATGGCTAAAATCTATTGAGAATGAGGTATTATTGTTAAGAAGGGGTATTGTATGTCCAATTTTGGCAGGTCAAAATAATGGATCTGACTTTCAAGCTTTCGATAAGGCTGGTAGTAAATTTACCACGGCTTTTATTTTACCCATCACTAACGAGATCTGGCGTATAAGAAATATTATAGTGGATAATTGGAAAATATTGCTAGGAAATCAGGATCTTACCAAAACAATAGGCAAGCACCATAATTTTATTTTCAAAAAAACTTGTAACATCAGAAGTTTATTGGAAAGTGGAACTAATACAAAGAGTGAGAATGAAGGTGGGTTTATTAGAACAAAAGGGACCTATGCTTGTAATAGTTGTAGGCAGTACAGATATATTAGCAACTGTTCATCTGTTTATTTTAAGCATAACAAAAAAACGATTGGTGTAAGAATTATTTTACATGCAACAGTGAGATGGTGGTATATGTTGCTCAGTGTCTTTCATGTCCAAGTTATTACACTGGAATGATGACAAGAAGTTTAAGAAAAAGGATTAGTGAACACTTATTAGCAATAAAGAAAAAAGAACAATTTGATGCTTTAGCAAGGCATTCATTAGTTTGTCCTACGTTTAAGAAATTTCTTTTTTCTGTAATAGATAATGTTAGACAACAACCATATACAGGGGCTCTTAAAACCTTGTTGGAATGTAAAGAATCATTGTGGCAACTTCATTTTGGGGCAGATACTAAGCCCGGTTTGAATAAAACCATTAATATCAAATGTTTTCTGATGATGAAACAGTGATTTTTTTTTTTATTTTACAAAAAATATTTATGTATATGTATGTATTTATTATTTTTTTAAAAAAATATTTTTAGTAGGTACATATGTACATTCATACAATGTTTTAAAACATGTCTTTTTAAAAAAAAAGTGATTTATGATGTAACTAAACATGTGATCAATTTGAATATAAATTAAGTGAAAGGGTGGAGTTTATTGTTTCTGAGGAAGTTCACAATTAATAAAAGTGAATGAAAGCACTATTTTTTGTCTCTGTGTTTCCTAGCATTGTTGGAGAAGATCACAGTTTGTTGTGGGTTTATTTGCTTTCTGTTTGAAGTTTTCAAGTCTTAATGAAATGTTGCTTTTTGAAGTCAACAGAAATAGTATTTTAACTGACCTAATGGAATTAGCTTTGACCTGTATTTTGTTTTTATATTTTGAAGGGGGATTTTAGTGGCAAATTCACGGGGTACCTTTGTGGGTTACTTGTGCTCCCTTAAATGCCCATTTAGACATGGGGAGTTGGAAAAAAATGTTGTATGGTGCTCTAAATATACAACCTATTGGACAATGCATGTACAGTTTCTGGATTATATCTTTGTTCTATGGAATGATTCTGAACAGAATTTAAGTTCATAGAATATATCCAGAACACAAGTCAATTTTTAAATTTCACCTATAATTACAAACAGAATTACGTAATTTTTGGATGTATTAATTATGAAAGACAAAAATGGGCTATTTTGTATTGCAAGAGAAAAGGTATTGACAATGTTCCTTGAGAGAAATCATCCTGATGAATTATTGCATAAGATCAGCAAACAAGTAACTGAAGGGTGGGGAATGCAATATATTTCCCTCTTAGGAAAAAGTTTAAATTGAGCAAACACATCTATAGATATGGTGGTGGATACTTTGAGACTGGAAAAGCTGTGGTAATAGAATAAAACAATAAGGCAAACATTGTTAAATTGGTTATACAAAAAAAAATGGGTGCCTTTAGTAATGAGTAAGGTATTAAGTGAAAAACCCTATTTGCTTTTAAAAGATGTATGAAACTGAAAACTTATTTTGAAAATATGTATAAAACATACATAAGGGACACAAGAAAGAGAAAAACATAATAATTACAACTACTAAGTGTGGAAGTATCAGTCATTGCAAGTATGTATATGAAGGAGAAGAAGTAAGAATCAAAAATGTATTAAGCAAGAAAATTAACCCAAAAAAGGATAATTGTGGAACCTCAGGTACAGTTTATTTAGCCTTCTGAATTTATGCACTGGTTTCTATGTCTGAAAAACAAAAAAGACTGGTTGGAAAATGCATGTATGAGTACTTAGAAATAAGTAAAAGGAGTGACAAAATGCACAATGTAGACATGCTAAAGTCTGCTCAGGTTTTAAAAAATTATTTCTCATTTTAGATAAAATTCCAACTGACCCTAGGAGTGGAAACTAGAAGTCCATATTAGAATATAGAGAGCCACTATGTCAGCTAAAATTAAATGCAAATCCCTCCCAAGTCTCAGTGATCTGGTATCAATTAAATTTGCTTTAAAACCGAGAGCAGTTAAATAATAAATAACAGCTCACATTTTATTATATGTTTAATTTATTTGTGGATATGAAATTGACAATGTTTATTATTATTATTATTCTACATTAAAACTAGTAAATTTGCTATATGATTTTAATTAAATATGTGGTTGTCATGTGATTCCTTGCTTTGGCATTTAAATAAAAAGGGGTTTAACATGTTTTAGGTCTGATGAAGTACCTGGTTTGACCCCATACAGGGCAAAGGTACTAAACTGTGTTTTTGTTTTTAATAAAGCAACTAAAAAAGTTCCAGATCTGGATTTTTCCTCATTGAGACTGAATGATACTTCACCAGTGTTCTTTGTAGCTGCCAGTTTTTTCTATCACACTGGTTGACTACTGTGATGTCGTCTGGTTTTATTGAAACATTGCACAAGTTCATACTGAATTAAGAACTGATTGCTGGAAGAGCAGGCAAATGTCAGGGTTCCAGAGATACACAAGGAAGGCTGTTTAATCAACTGTATAAACACTTGTGACAGATAAGCAAGCAAGCAGTTTATGCACTGTCAGTAGAAATATATATTGAGTTTAGTGAAGTGGTGGGGCTTCAAAATTATCAAGTATTAATGTAATAGGAATATACAGTGTGCAGATATCCAACTGACGCTAACAGCCAAAGACATTTATGTTAAAAGACTTTTAGATAGCAAGGACAAAAGCAAAATGCATGCGAACATCTAGAAGCTCAAGTGAAGTGTAATTCACTGATAACAAAGTACCACTGAACTAGTTATGTTTTCTGAATACCAATAAACATCTTGAGCAACTTTTAGAACTAGAGACCAGGAATTAAAACAACAGTACTGTTTTGGTAATAGTTTAACTTTCAGTCAGAATTCACTTTAAGTAGATATCTGTTTTAACACATGAAAATTTGAAAATGTTTTAGTATAATATCTTCATCCAGATAGCAAAATGATCTGTATAGAAAATAAAATATTTGTTTTGCATTCCCCCGCCCCAACTATTTGCCATCCATCTGTTTGTCCCTGCAGTCATGGTTCAGTGTCTTTGTCATACAAGCCGCTCTTAGAGGATTCTGTTCTATTAATGTGTTTCTTCTAAGCCACAACAAAAGGTTCTCTGATCAGCTCCTCTGCTGTGATGCCTTCTGTGCAGTTTCTGCATAACCTCCTTGTGTTCATAGGAGTTTTTGAGGGGTGATGCAGTTTTCTGTTACATTCCAAATACCTGCAGTAGGTGGATTACATACTCTAAATCATCTGTATGTGTGAGTGTGCGTATGTGTGATACAGAAGGATGACCCAGCAACCAATTTCTGTTTCCCCATTAGTCGTGTAAACTCGGTGGATAGAAATGGGTGTCCACAAGTGTACTCTAGGAGTCAGCTGCGTTTTTAAGAGAGAGGGAAAGAATGCATACATCTCTGCAAGTGCCCATGGGGGTATAGGCAGTGAGCATGGTGAGTGTGTGTCACTTGCTTTTGCAAGCAACCTATCCCCCTAAATAGCTCACCTGCCTTGTAAGCCATTCCCAGGAGGTCTTCAGTCTCCAGCAGAGATGCATCACCAGGATCTGTATGCAATTCTCAGCTCCCCTCACCCCACCTCTAAGAGATAAATATGCAGAGGCTAATCATTCTTCTCCATTATTTATCATTTACCCCAGTCCAGGCTGTCATACAAAGCTGGGTCAACTGAATCATAGGATTTTCCCTACACTATGGATCCATCCCAGCAGAAGTTAAAAGATAATCTCTTGACATACTTACACACCTGTTTTGTTTGGGGGGGTCATACTTAAGTATGCTGAAAATAAATTGTTTTAAGACAAGTGCAGTACTACTGTTGCCTCACAGTAACAGTTTGTCTGGGATGGCTTTCAGCTAGGGATGCCTTCTGGTCCGAATCTGTATGCCCTCCTTGTTTTCATGTTGGATTTTTCTGGGTGCTTTGATTTCCTCCCACATTCAATAGACATGTGGTAGATATATTGTTGACTTCTGAATTGTCTATATGTGTGCAGCCATGCATGCATGTGACACAGAAGAAAGGCCTGGCAGTCTATTTATGTTTCACCCCTATCCTAATAAATGCTATGGGTAGGAATAGTTGTTCAGAGAGTCAGTGAAAGAGTCAACTGTGTCTCATAAGTGTGGATGAAAGGTTTTAACTTTCTATCTATATAAGTGGCCAATAGGTAATTGTAAACTTTTTACTGCAGAACATGGGTCCCTGTAACTTCATGCTTACAGACAAAATTTGGCTGCATAAATGAAGTGACTCTTACATGAGCAAAGCATTTTTGTTTTGAAATACTTTGAAAGGTGTGGTAAACAGGAGAACCAAATATACCTATAGAATGAAGGTGAGTGTGGTCTGTTATGGAAAAACAAGGCTTTATGTCTCAAAAAGAGAAACAAGGACCAGGGTTCTTTGTTGTGATATGTGAGAGAAGTTTTGTTAAATCTGCATGATTTTCTCTGAGTAAAGTTAACAAAAATTCTGAGGGTTGTATAATGATGGTTGCTTAAAGGATCTTACTAGACAGGTTACCATAAGTATAAATAAGGTTTAGTTAAGAAATAAAGTTCTTTGTGCTCATTTGTTTACCTGAAGGTATGATAACATTATTCCCTTTATTCTTCTCAGTTGTAAGTATATTTAAATAAGAAATAGCAATGGCAAGTGAAGTAAAGAAATAAGCAAAACTGTGGGTGTTTTCTTTTGAATGCAATATTTATTTACTGCCAGAACTGGGTAACTCCCAACACATACATACATACATACATAAATACAGACACGTGGACACACACACATACAATTATCTTTTGTCACTGAATATTACTTTGTTATGTTTATTTCAGGGGATAAACAGGCAACATTTTCAGCTTCAATATTAGTTGTAAGATAATATGAAAGCAGGAGAGTATGAAAGCAGACAATGTGATTTATGACAGTCTGCAGTAAATATGTATGTAAAGAAGGGGTCTACTATATCTGTTCAAATTGCAGAAATCTTTCAGCATAGTCACCATAGCTCAAAGCCCAATAAATTAAGACCATAAGCAATCAAAATTCATGTAGGTTCATAGGTTCATAGGTAGGTACTAGGCTATCGGCCCAAGGGCCTACGTAAGCCTAGCCAGCAAGGTTCCATAGCTTATGCCACCCAAGAAAGTTATTTTCCTGTGCCACTGTCAAGCAGAGACACAGAAGTGATCCACGGGATGTATTTCCTATTTCCCATCCACTCATCAAGATTTTTCTTGAAGAGTGCTAATGAAGAACTTTGCTTGACATAGATGGGTAGCTTGTTCCAGAGTATAGGAAGTCTCTGGGGCATGAATCTATCCCTCCAGCATGTCCTGTTTATTGTGGTGACAAAGTTTAGGTCCCTGGAGTGTGTAGCTCAGAGGGATTGGGATTTCTTTAGGTCTAGCATGTCTGACAGCTCTGGGTATGACATAGCTTTATATGTTAGGCAGAGATCACCTTGGAGTAGGCGATATGCTATGGAGCAAAGCTGGAGTTTTTTGAGCCGGTCAGTGTAGGGCATTTGTTTGAGGCCAGTAATCTTCTTTGTGAGGTACTTCTCTGGCCTTTCCAGCTGCTGCAGATGTCTTGTGAGGTACATTCCAAAATGGGTGTTGTACTCTATAATGGGTCTAATGAGTGACGAGTAGAGGGGAACAATGACCTCTTCTTTCCTGGATGAGAACCATTTTATGATGAGGTGTGCCATGTAGAAGGACTTCCTGACTACTGTGGTGATGTGACTATCAAAGGAGAGACTACTGTCCACCTGGGTCCCAAGGTCTCTTATCACACATTCGGTGTTCAGTAGATTGCTGCCTATGTGGTAGTTCATGGGTACAGAGTTTTTACCAAAGGGGATGACACTGCACATTTTGGCATTGAGCTTGAGGCCATGGCACTGACACCAGGCATCTGTCTCAGTGAGGCCCTTCTGTAGGATGTCCACATCATTTGCGGACTTGACTATGGCTCCTAGTTTGCAGTCATCTGCAAACTTCGTTAGCCAGAGGCCTTCTGTGTTTCTGAGAAGTAGATACCAAGCAGGAGCGGTCCCAGGATGGAACCCTGTGGTACTCCACTTGTCACTGCTTTGAGGTCAGATTTGGAGTCTGCAACTTTTACAGTGTGGGTTCTGTCAGTGAGCCAGTTGGCAACCCATCTTGTGACATAGGGATTTATACCTAGTTTAGTGAGTTTAGCTATAATTCCAGAATGGGGGATGGTGTTGAAAGCCTTGGCGAGGTCAAGATATGCTGTGTGAACCACCTTACCCACATCCACGGCTTTGGTGACTGCCTCAAAGAAGTCGATCAGGTTCAGGAGGCATGATCTGCCTTTCACACACCTGAACTGGGTGGGATCCAGAGTTTGGATGTTACCAATGTCTTTGTTTATGAGTTCCATGATGATACATTCCATGGCCTTGCAGACCAGGCTCATCAGGCTAATAGGTCAATAGTTCCCAGGATCAGTGATGGCTCCCCTTTTGTGGAGTGGGATAACTGCTACTGTGCACCATTCAGTGGGCACAAAGCCTGATGCAAGGCTATTATTGAACATGGTGCTTAAATGGGGAGCCAGTTCATTCTGAAGTTCATGTAAAATGCAGCCTGGGATGTTGTCCGGTCACATGGATGATGTGTTTTTGGCTTTAGAGAGTGCAGCTTTTAGCTGCGTAGTTGTGATTACAGGGACTCTGCATTCATGCTGTATAGACATGGGCCCTTTAGGGGGTGAGAGGGGGGTAAAGTTAGCACTGACCCGATCTGCCAGAATGTTGGCAATATCAGTTGGTTCTGTAATTTTCTTGCCTTTGTGCTGTAACTCAGAGCAGATCTGGGTGTTGCCATCTAGATTCTTGACATAGCTATAGAATGCTTTGTGGTTGTCCTTTGATTTAGTGGTGATTTAATTTTCATAGCTAGCTTTGGAGGATCTTATAAGGGATCTCAGCTTCTTATTGAGGCTGAGCAGGGAGCTCCTCCACTCATGGGATTTTACTCTCTTTTGCAACGGTTTCTTCCTTCTGTTGTGCAGTTTGTTTATGGCAGGGGACCACCATATTGGCTTCCTTTTTTGGAGGATAGCGTCTTGGTTCTGTTTGGGATAGCACAATCCATGCACTCATGTAAGTGCTTATAGAGTGCGTTTGTGTAGGTTTCAGCAGTTGTAACTGTATTGTCCATCTGCATGGGTGTCATGAAGTTCACCACTTCTGTCTTAAGAACCATGTAGTTGGCTTTGGAGAAATATTTTACTGTGGTTTCCTTAATGGGGGGGGGGGTGTGGATATCAAGGTTGATAAGCTTATGGTTGGATCGGACCAACGAGGAGTTGACTTCAGGTGTGGAACATCGGTCCCTCATGTTGGTAATGACTAGGTCTAGGATATTGTTGCCCCTGGTGGGGGTGTGGATAAGTTGATCTAGGGCATTGGAGTTTATGAATTCCAGAAAGCGGTGAGCTACGGAGTTGGTACACGAGTAGTTTTCCCAGTTAATGGTGGGGTAGTTGAAGTCACCCATTATTAGGGTGTTTGGTTGAACCCTAATATTTTCCAGTACATCAAGAAAAGAGGAGTGGGAATCCTGGAGCATGGTGGGGGATCTGTAGCAAGCTACAATTTGGATTGCAGTTTTGCCCAGAGTTAGTTGCACTTGGATAACCTTGGATGCATAATGTACTAGAATAATAGTGGATGTTGGGTACAAGAACATGGTCAATACTGCTGCAAGTATTTTTGATGGGGTCAGCCTCTCCTGCACTCCAATTCAGGGGGATTTTCTCCCTGCAACTCCTCACTCACTCTCTCACTCTATGATCACTCTGTTTCAGAATAACAGTGATCATTAAACAAAGAAAAAAGTGTCCCACACTTCTGAGATGATGCAAGGTTTGAATGAACAAAAGCAACATGTCTGAAGCCCACACCCATTGTTACAATGAGTAACAAGCAGAATATCAGTGATTAAAACCAATGAGTAACAAGCAAAATATCAGTGAGTAAAACCAATGAGTAACAAGCAAAATATCAGTGAGTAAAACCAATGAGTAACAAGCAAAATATCAGTGAGTAAAACCAATGAGTAACAAGAAAAATATCAGTGAGTAAAACATGCTTGTGAATAATGCTTCGTCACAAAACATATAGGGACTGAACAAACAGAAACCATAAAGAATAATAACCGTGTACTTAATTTTCAAAAAATTGCATTTGATTTGGGTCACAATTAGCTGGATGTGTGTCAGTCAGCTTTTTTCTTCTTGCTTTCAGTCCAGGCCTAATTAACTCTTCTACTTCACCCAGTATCAACCTCCTCAGCCTCATCATTAATTGATAAGGTACTCACAAGGTAATGAATGCAATGAAATGATTAATCTCATGATATAACATGCTATAATAAAAACAAGCTTAATTCCTAGACTGCCTAAGCATTATATAAGAATATGTCAACTGCTGATTTAAGAGTGCTTCTATTAGCAAACCGGTATACATTAATATTAAACACTGAACAGACACATGAGATAAACGTCAAAGTGAAGTTAAATAAATGTAATAGTTATAAACTGTTTTCAGATAAATTATATCAGGAAAGATGTGTGGCAGCAACACAGAAAAGAGTGTGTAATAAACTTAGCCACTGCAAATATCTGATTATTTCCAGAAATTAGCACACCAACAGCAACATTTTAACCAGCTGGAAAGATATATTACACTGGCAGATGATTTGTATGTGTGTAGTATTAGCTTCTGATATAAGTGCAAAGCAGATATAAAGAATAAACTTAGCCACTACAAATATCTGATTATTTCCAGAAATTAGCACACCAACAGCAACATTTTAACCAGCTGGAAAGATATATTACACTGGCAGATGATTTGTATGTGTGTAGTGTTAGCTTCTGATATAAGTGCAATACAGATATAAAGAGTATCTGCCAGTGACATTTTTTTAAATAACTCACACTTTTAGCACCTATTTTCAGATCAAAGGGAAATTAAAAAGTAAATGTACTTACAGACACACACACACAAACACACACAAACACACAGACAGCACATACGCATACACACACACTACTTAAATGCCTGTAAATCATATCCCCTAAATAGACATAATTTATTTATGGTATGATCAAATACAATTATGTAAAACAAAATATTTTTGTAATAGGAAATCCATTCTGAAATCATGATTCATGGATGATAGAAAAAGAAGATCTAAACATAAGCATACATGTGTAATGAACTTTCCAGTGATGCTGAAAACTGAGCATGATGAATGGGCATGTAGTCCAAATCCTGCCACCAGCTTAATATGTGGCAGACAGGGGCTATGGTCTCATGATCCATGCTGCTGTTGCTGATTTTTCTGTGATTAACTTTATATCTGCACTACTTCCAGCAAATAATACATGAAGGGTGATTAGCCCTAACAGTATATAGCAAATGTGCACTGCTGTATTGAGCAATTGCCAGTACCCACTGCACCAAAATATGCGCTTATACTATACTGCTACAAATCAGAGTTTTACTCACTGGCTCCTCAGGATTTTACCTACACCAGACTTAGCATTTTGCCTTCCAGTACAACCTTACTAACAGTAAATGAAGCTCATCTAAGAGTACTTTGTAGAGAAGCATGCATGTAATATCTTACAAGAAGAGGAAAACGGTACCTCTGCTCTACCAACACCATTGTCTTGTCTTTGTGGTAATGTTACCACCAGCTACCTACACTGTTATATCAGGAATGTAGTTGTTGTTTAACCTCAAATTAAGCCAGGTCTTAAATATTTTTATGGTGCCAAAACCTTGAGCAGTAACTCTACTAAAGGTAAAAGCCACCAGCTATTAGATCACCATTCCAATGCTCATAATGTTATGCTAATAATAATTAATGCACTAACCACACGTATTTAAAACTGAACAAACTTCTTACTTGAAATAAAAAAAATAGGAATGTACTTTGTAATCATTAAATATACAAGGAGCTTTAAATGTTAACAAGGAAAATGCAAAATAAATGTGTTTAAACACACATATGACATATAGAAAATTTGTACGAGGTTTTCTGAATATACCATTATCAGCAGTTAAAGAGATATACAAAATTCCAGTTTCCTCCATATTAGATGTCCAAACAGTAATGTACAATTCCACAAACAAATTGTCATCCAGTTTGAACTCCACTCAAAATGCAAACAGCCTACACATTGCCAGAACTAAGGCATTATCTGTTTAACTGTCCTTCTCTCTATTTAAAGAGTCAAATGTGATATTTGCAGTCTGGATTCAAAAGTGCATTATGATCTTTATTTTGTCAAATTCTTTTATTACTGGAGGGGAAAGAATTTGGAAGCAAAAAAATAATGTGCAAATAAGGTAATGAATCTAGGCGCAACAAATGAGCACGTGTGAAGCAAATTTAGTTTTAATTGCAACAATTCTGTTGCTTTTACACAGAAATAACTTTCACAATCAGTGAAGTTACATTTTCCATTCTGTACATTTTATATATTTGACATCCTGGGGGATTTTTAACTACCATATTTTTTATGAAAAAACTTAATTTGCTTTAGTTTGCAAAGCTCATGCACCAAAAGCACAACTATGTAGTAATTAAATGGGGTAATGGCCTAGAAGGGACAGAAAAGGGGGATGCAAAAGGATGCTTAGTGACATGAAAAATGAAGAAGCATAGTCTCAGTAGTACATAATGGCATGCAAATGAATACGGGGAAGGACATGTCAATCCAGTTGTCAGATGTAAAGTCACACAAGCATCTGTATCTGAGTATAGGAACAAAGAGAACACTGAAAGCTGTAGCATTGCAGGATTAATGCTGTTAGCAGCAGTTGCATCTGTAATGCAGCAGCATCTATTAAGTCCAACCAGCAGTATCCTGAATGTGCAAAGCAGCTGCACATGCCTGGAGAAATGATACTGGCATCTCACCAGCTAAAACAACTCAACAGTCAAGAGAGCACATTTACATGTATAGAGACATCAGACTGAGGTTGGTCGACCTGTGTGGCAAACAAACTAGAACTAGAGGAATGCATGGACTTCATACCATACCAAGGTGTGTACCTCTACTTACAGTACTTACAAGAATCTTCCAGAGACAACTGGGAATACATTAAGTATATCTCAGGTGTCAGCCTGAACAATACTCATGACATTTCTTACTGCATTTGTGGCGTATATTAAGAAGTATATCTGCTTTGCCCATGTGGCAAGAAAAAAGCCATCACTATGTATGGCTTCTATAATATTGCCTACCTCACCAAAGTGCTAGGAATCATACATTGTACCCATGTGACAATAAGGGCCACAGTACGTTTCAATGGATAGCGTTAGAACAATCGGAAGGGCTAACATTCTATCATCTGCTATGTAATGTGTGACATACACAGGGTAATAACTCATGTTTTGCAGGAGCGCTACAGAATCCTGAAAGCCCAAAATCCTGAAGACCAAAATCCTGAGACCAAAATCCCGAAATTTCAAAATCCTGAAAACTCAAAATCCTGAAAACACACAGAATACCAAAACTTACTATATGCCAACACAAGTACATACAGAAACAAATAAAACACAAACCATATTACTCTTCTCCAAGTATAAGCAGGGGGGCAATCTCCCCTGCACACCCCATGTGGGGGGCTGCACCCCCACACCCCCTGTTACTTAAATATATCAACTCCAAGATTGCACTTAGTGTACTGAAGTGCAATCTCGGAGTTGTTATATTTAAATAGCAGGGGTGTGAGGGGTGCAACCCTCCACATGGGGGGTGCAGTGGGTCTTGCCCCCCTGTGTATAGTTGAAGGGTAATATGTTTCTGTATCTACTTGTGCTGGAATATAGTAAGTGTTGGTATCCTTGTGTTTTCAGGATTTTGAGTATTCAGGATTTTGGTCTTCAGGATTTTGGGCTTTCAGGATTCTGTATCACTCCCATTTTTGCATACCACCTTGATAGTGCCAATTATTTCCAGATATGGAATCCAAGTCATCTGTATGATCTCTTCCTAGACAGAGCCACCTAGTAGGTAACTGCTGGTACATAGGTGCACCTATATAAACACAGCTGTGTATATAATATGTGCCCTAGACTTAACTCTGTGTATCTCATCCCTCATTTCCCTGCTATGTCACGGGTGATGCAGGATAGCCCAGTGGAACTAGGGTTGGTGATGCACATTGGAAATTTACAAAATCTGGCAAAACAGCAGTATACCATCTCCCATTCAAAAAATATATATTAGTACATGTGTTTGACCTGCTGAGATCCCACTTCTACTGCCTCTACAAATCCAAAGGGCCCTGCAGTATGCTCCTGCCTCAGCCTGCTAGCTGCTTGTAGCAAGCTGTATTCTGCAGGGCATAATCTTTCAAAGGCAGACATGCTAATCAGCATCTTTTAGACCCTCCATCACCATAGCAGCAGGATCCAGTGCAGTCGCTACCATATCCACTAATAGCAACAACAGTGATAGCAAAAGACTTCCAGAAGCAGCTGTGCCACACAGCACCAAATGCCATCAAGCATAGTATACAGTAACACAGGTGAATCAAAATTATCCAGCCCCACTCTTTAGGCCCTTATATGTACACAGTGGCAGAGTTCTGTTACATATAGCAAAATAATGCATGCAGTGTTGTATAAAGTCTAGACCATTGCAAGCTCAAGTCTTAAAGTAGATCAGACATCTACATTTACACCACACAGAATGGAGGGTGGTGAAGGTCATAGCTAATATTATATGTGCAGGTGCCTAGAGGTGCATGGGCATCTGGCTGTCTACATTACCAGGGACAGTGAGGGGGATACTGGTCAATGGAGCTAAAAACAGAGGCTATAGGGTGGGGGTATCAGTGTTAAAAATCTGAATGTGAGGAGGGTGACACTGCATTACTGTGCAGTCAGTCAACTATTATGGTAAATTGTTTGAGAGCTACTATGGAAACATGCAGGTTAACTCTTACAATATGAAAAAAGTGCAGGCCCAGGTGCCCACATAGACACAGACACAGCATAACTGCTAGAACGTGACCTTTAGGAGGGTTGCATACAACTCACCTCACTCTGAGTGGCTCTTTTAGGTTCATAGGTTCATAGGTTGGTACTAGGCTTTTGTTCCTAGGGCCTATACAAGCCTAGCCATAACAATTCCCTGGATATTTCTTCCCACAATATTTACTTCCCTGGACCCCTGTTTAGCAGGGTGACTGACATGATCCCCGGGGTGAATTTCCTATCTCCCATCCAATTGTCAAGTTTCCTTTTGAAGAAGGCCAAGGAGGCGCTCTGCTTGACATGTATGGGCAGTCTATTCCAGAGTATGGAGAATCTCTGGGTCAGGAACCTATCCCTCCAGCATGTTTTGTTCATTGTGGTGACAAGGTTTAGATCCATGGAGTATGTGATTCTGAGGGACTGGGATTTCTTTAAGTGGAGCATGTCCAACAGCTCAGGGTTTGACATGGCCTTGTATGTTAAGCAGAGATCACCTCTGAGTAGACGATATGCTACAGAGTATAGCTAGAGTTTATTTAGATGGTCAGCATATGGCATCTGCTTTAGGCCTGTGATTCTTTTAGTGAGGCATTTCTGTGGCCTTTCCAGCTGTTGCAGATGTCTTATGAGGTACATACCAAACTATACTCTTACTCTAGAGTTATACTCTATAATGGGTCTAATAAGGGATGAGTACAGTGGGACAATGACCTCCTTTTTTCTGGATGAAAAGCCCTTAGTGATGAGGTGTGCCACATAGAAGGATTTCCTGACTGTTGTGGTGATGTGGTTATCGACAGTGAGACCACTGTCCACCTGTGTCCCTAAGTCTCTCATCACACTTTCAATGTTTAGTGCACTGCCACCTATGTGGTAATTCATGGGTACATGTTTTTTTCCAAAGGGTATTCTATACATTTCTTGGCATTAAGCTTGAGCCCATGGCTCTGGCACCAAGCATATGTTTCTGTAAGGCCCTTTTGTAGAATAGCCACATCATTTGGGGATTCAATAATGGCTCCCAGTTTGCAGTCATCTGCAAACTTTGTTAGCTAGAGTCCCTTAGTGTTGGCCTTTACTTCAGAGACATAGATGCCAAACAAGAGAAGTCCCAGGACTGAACCCTGAGGTACTCCACTTGTCACTTATCTGGAGCTGGATTTGGAGTTGGCTACTTTTACAGTCTGTGTTCTGTCAGTAGGCCAGTTGGCAGCCCATCGAGTGATGTAGGGATTTATGCCCAGCTTAGTAAGTTGATCTATGATTCCAAAGTGGGGGATGGAGTCAAAGGCCTTGGCAAGGTCCAGATAGGCTGTGTGGACCACCTTACCCTCATCCACAGCTCTGGAGACTGATTTGAAGAAGTCAATCAGGTTCAGGAGACAAGATTGGCCCTTCATGGACCCAAACTGGGTAGGGTCCATTGTTTGAAGGTTGCCAATGTCTTTGTTTATAAGTTCATTGATAATGCTTCCCATGCCCTTGCAGATCAGGCTCATCAGACTGATGGGACGGTAGTTCCCGGGATCCAAGGTGGATCCCCCCTTGTAGAGTAGGATAACTGTAGCTGTGTGCCACTCAGTGGGCATGAAGCCTGAGGTGAGGCTATGATTAAACATGACACTTAGGTAAGGTGCCAGTTCATTTTGGAGGCCAGTCCTGGAACTGGTTCAGTTATGTTGTTTTCCCAATTGTGGCAGATTCATATTAGGCTTCCTGTGATAATTATCTACTTTTTTCACCACAGGTATGCACATGTTAGTGGTCCAGGGTAGCACTGGTGTACAGGGTACTGATGTCTGCACTAGTTAACATCCACATGGAGATGGTCACAGATGCTATTTATACTGCCATTTTTTGAGTACAAAGCCAATCATAGCATCATCTCAGGACTCCAAGTGTGGGTTTGACAGTGTTGGACTACATCCTCCCAAAGGTTGTGCACAATGCCACACACATATTAATTTCACTATAGATAATTGTGGACATGCCTTTATTGTAGCCCTGCACATCTGTTGGTTGAGGTGAAAAGATGTCTGCATGTCAAAGGAAGACTATTACAGGCTCCAAAGCCATGAATCATTGCTGGGTTACCATGCAATGGGTATATGTGAATAAGAAATGGTGCACTATTTTACTGCTCATTTTCCACTAGTGGTGGTGGTACCATTAGTCACAGTGGAATCCCACAAACAGGTACAGCACTACACACTGTGTATATTATGGGTTGCATGTGGGAGAGGGTACAGTTCCACCCTGGGCAGTGGGTATAGACCCACTCAGGAGGGAGACAGACACTGAGAAAGTATCCTGATACAACTTGTGACAATATGAAGTACTGCCAGCACAGCAAGCTGGAATTTTGTAAATAATTATATGTCTTTTGTGAGGCAGAGGTTTGTGTTACAGATGTATTAGAACTGTATGTGATGTGTATATCAAACTGATTGGTAAAGGTGCATGTGTTGAAAAAGTATCTGTAAAGTGCTTGTGTTTGAAATGTATCCACAGTGTGCCCTACTGGAGAGAACAGAAATGTGCATGCACTATTGTAACTGTTTAAATGTATATGTTTTAACAAAGGAAACTGAAAAGTTAACCTCAGTCCAGCAAACTTTAAAATATATCTGAAATGAAATCACATTACTGGCTAGGCCATAAAGGTGCTATCTCACAGGTTTCAGTGTAGCCATAAACACAAGTTCTGTACTAGGAAGCTTTCTGTATTGTCTTTGGGGTGAACTAATTACTACTCTGAAAGCATGGAGGTATGAAATTGTTTTATGACTCAGAGCACCTGCCACAGATCTGAGCAAAAGCCCCTGTGTGTGTGTGTGTATTTTTACAGGTAGGTGTTAAATCCTCCCAGCTTCCAGCAATGGGGGGTTTGCATGGGGAACTAGAACTCAGATGACCAGAAGGGATGCCATTCTGCAAGCTATCCCAGAAGTAATATTTTAGATATTATTTTGAGAAGTCTCTTAGTGAGACTGAGTATTCTGTATTCTGTCTTGGGCCTGACAACAAAAATGACCATTCACCAAATTATCTGCCTTGCTGTATTAAGTAAGTTATTAGGGAATAGTATAATTATCTTAGATTCAGTCAGGAATACAGTGAAGCTTAGTTTAGATATTGTTTTTCTTTATTTGTCTGACCCTGTCCTTCAGTGTTATTTTAAATATTTCCTGTGATTTGAACTCTGATGTCACCATGAATATGTACTTAGTATTTTCTTGTTCTTTTATTTATTATTAATTATATTTAAACCTTTCATTGTGGCTGATCTTTGTAGAGATATTTGGGTTTTGAGAGTATGTGCATTATTTATTTGGTGACACTGTGTGAGCCACTCCTAATAGCCTTGCTCTTGGTCAGACTACCATTTTTATTAATATTAATTTCACTCGATATATTGGGCACCCTTGTAAGGGCCTTAATGTAGCTGGCAGTAGTGTCTGGTGGCAGTCATAACTACCTTATACTCTGGGCAAGAAGGGGGCATAGCTAGTAAACCTGCACCAGTCTTTCCCAGGTGTGTGTATGTAAATCAAATTTCAAAGACGGTATGTGTCAGCTACTTGGGTAGGGACATGAAGCACTGGTTGGCCAAAGAGGGTGCTGGAGGTCTTTGCTTGGACACTCAGCTGTGATCTCAACTCTATAGCTGTGCCAGTTGAGAGTCTTACTGGAAATCTGGAGAAAGAGGGAGAAACCAGCCCAGGACTGACTGTGTTCCCCGTGTGCTCTTAAGGGAAATTGTGCTTGATTGTGCTTGACGTAGAGAGCTGCATCTGGAGATACTGTGTGTGTGTATCTGTTATCCTCCCAGTGAAAATTCCCCACAGGTGCCAGTGGTGAGGATTGAGGCTCCTTGATTACTGGCCCAGAGGTGGTGGAGCATCACTCAACTTAACAATCTGTGTGTTGGCTTCATCATCAAACCCTGGCATTATGCGGATTCAGCTTGGTGTCCTGGCCCAGCCTCTAGAAGTGTCAGTGTATCAGTGGTTTCATCTGTGAATACAAAGCACAATGCATAACTGTATTGATAGTACTCATCATAGCATCACTCATGCCCTATGGTGTGCTTGCTAATGGCATCTGGATTTCTGCAGACAAATATGAAACACTTATTTGTGCTGGAACTACTCTGTTTCTGCATGCCTGTACCTGTAAAGTACATAGGCAGTAGTTAGTGCAATTTCCCTCATGTTAGTCAGATGAGAGCTGTATACCTCATGCAGTAACTATACTAATCTGGCTGATCCCCATGACATATATGTAGCATCTGGATCTGGCTGCTCCCAGAACCCATGTCTACATCTATCAGTATGATGCCTGTTCCCTCACTGTCTTGTGGGTTTGCCAGAAATAATACTTCCTCAGAGGGTCACATCCTGTTACTGTCCTTTCTGCTACTATGTTGTGTGTCTTCTGCAAAGCGTGTCTTGTCATGTAATTTGCATTCTTTCCATCCTCCCCATGCAAAACATTGACATTGTGCACCACTTTTTCCAATGAAGCAGCATCACTTGTGTGTCCAGAGCACCCGCAACATAAAATAATTCTCTGCAGGGATCAACTTGTCCAATCACTGCCATCCGCCACTTTTGCAGGACATGTGTACACTCAGAATACAGAAGATGATAGCATTACTGAGATAATGTGTGGCTGCATAGACAAAACAATGACACAGTGACAGAAGATTGGATATTAGTACATTACTGTTTTTTTTCAGGGTTACCATAAGGGCTACATATGTATTGGACACAGGATGTCTCCAATCAGGTGCTACAGTATCTAGTGGTAGATGAGGACCAGTGCAATGACATGAATGGAGTAGGTACCTCATAAGGACCCAGTACCATAAGAGAGCTAAGATAGGATGGCAGGGATAACATGTATAGATGCCACCTACAATCTTACCTGTGGCAAGGGGCACAAATATGTGGAGTGGTGGGGGCAGACCACAGTTGTATGCAGATGTCTTTTGCAGCATAATGCATTTTTGAATAGCAAGGGTATCATCCCTGCATGATGTTTAACCTTATCTACTTGCGTGGGAGGGGTGAGTCTCCTGTTTTAGTGGGCTGCCATCCCTGCCTATGTTTGTACATGAATAAATGCATGATTGCCACAGGATATAGCTGTAATGGAATATTGTAGGCATGAATAATACTTACCACTTCTGATAACCTCACTACTTTACTCTAACTGGAGGTATTCAGCAGAATGATCAACATGTGTGTATATATCCTTTACCACAGTAACATACCACTGTGTACTCCTGCGGGCTCTCTGTTATGAAATTGCTTTTTCTATGCTGCCAGAAAGTGATTCAAGCAGTTCAAGTGAGTCTGCTGTATGTTTCTGCAAGCTGCACCAAGATTTTGCACCCAAAATGTCTGTTTGTTTATAAATGCCAGTAGGAAATATTAGTTTGTACACTATGTATGGTAATAAGGCTAGATTCTGCATCCATCTTCAGCTTTATTAAGGTGTTACATAACAAAATACCATTTACAAGGTAACAAAACTAAAAAATCAAAAACAAAACAGACCAAACTTAAATAGATACATAAAAAATAAAATAGTCTAAAAAGCATTAAAACTTAACAGACTCAGAGTCAATAACAATTCAGGTAGTAAAACTACATAACAATGCTAAACTTATCCCTTACAATCAAGGGATATTTCAAAAAGGTTGGTCTTAAGCAACCTGTGGAATTAAACCAAAAAGGGACAATCCCAAAGACATTGAGGCAGTAAGTTCCACAGATGAGGCTCCTTCAGGTAACGTCAGCCCTGAGTTTTGAATGGGCATATAACACCATGACCTTGCAATTATTCCATAATGAACTGGAAGACAATGTAGGCTGTGCAGAACAGGTGTAATATGTTGGTAGCAAGACATACCACTCACTAACTTAGCAGCAAAGTTCTGTACAGTATGTAGACAATCAGGCTTGGTGTTTTGGTTCCCAGGTAGAGAGTGTTTCAGTAGTCCAGCCAGGAAGGAGGAAGCCAGGGCATAAACAACAGCCAAAAGGTCAGCTTGAGGTAAAAGGTGCTTAATCCTTGACTGCAGATGTTTTGCCAGTGGAAACAAACTTTGTTTATAAATCCCCATGCTTCACAGAAGCAAAGAAACAATACAACATGTAAAAATATTCTGCTACGTCATCAGCAAGGTATGCAAACCAGCACATACATGCAAGCTGTGTGCATACATGTGTCACAACTACAAGGTGCTACTGTGCACTGCATATGATTCAGAGTTCTGTGTATGGTTTGAATCTCAGGCTGCCATCTTGTTCTGCTGCCATTCATAGAAATGGCTACTGATTATTACTGCCCAATAGACAGCACCTGTCTGGACTGAGAAGTAGAGAAAATTATGTAATATCTCCCCCATAGCCATTTCAAGGAGTGGCTGTTTGAACTATACATACCGTGGATATAAAAAGTTTACACACCCCTGTTTAAATTCAAGGTTTTTGTGATATAAAAATGAGGCCACAATAAATCATTTCAAAAGTTTTTCCACCTTTAATGTGACCTATAACCTGCACAATTCAATTGAAAAACAAACAAATATGTTAGGGAAAAAATATACAAAAATAAAAAAAATGTAAAATAAGCTGGTTGCATGTGTGCACACCCTTAAACTAATACTTCATTGAAGCATCTTTTTATTTAATTACAGCATTCAGTCTTCTTGGGTATATGCCTGCCATCAATTAAAGAGACTCTGATTAACCCCAAATAAAGATCAGCTGTCCTAGTAGGATTTTCCTGACATTTACTCAGTTGCCTGCTACAGCAAAACCCATGGTTCTTAGAGAGCTTAAAAAGCATCAAAGGGCTCTCATTGTTGAAAGGTATCAGTCAGGAGAAGGGTACAAAAAAATTTCCAGAGCATTGAATATACCATGTAACACAGTGAAGACAGTCATCAAAAAGTGGAGAAAATATGGGACAACAGTGATATTACAAAGAACTGGACGTCCCTCCAAAATTGATGAAAAGATGATGAAAACTGGTCAGAGAGGCTGCCAAGAGACTTACAGCAACACTGAAGGAGCTGCAGGAATTTCTGGAAAGGACTGGTTGTGTACTACATGTGACAAAAATATCCCGTATTATTCATATGTCTAGGCTATGGGGTAGGATTGCAAGATAGAAGCCTTTTCTTACACAGAAACAACATCCAGGCCTGGCTAAAATTTGTAAAACAATACATCAGGTCTCCCAAAAGCATGTGGGAAACTGTGTTAAGGTCTGACGAGACCAAGGTTGAACTTTTTGGCCACAATTCCAAAAGGTACGTTTGGGGCAAAAACAACACTTCGCATCACCAAAAGAACACCATCCCATGGTGAAGCATGGTGGTAGGAATATCATGATTTGGGGTTGCTTTTCTTCAGCTGGAACTGGAGTTTTAGTAAAGATGGAGGAAATTATGAACAGTTCCAAATACCAGTCACTTTTGGCTCAAAACCTTCAGACATCTGCTCGAAAGCTGAAGATGAAGAGGAATTTCACCTTTCAAAACGACAATGACCCCAAGCATACATCCAAATCAGCAAAAGAATGGTTTTACCAGAAGAAAGTTAAAGGTTTGGAATGGCCCAGCTAGAGCCCAGACCTAAATCCAATATAAAATCTGTGGGGTGACCTGAAGAGGGCTGTGCACAACAGATGCCCTCACAATTGACAGATTTGGAGCACTTTCGCAAGGAAGAGTGGGCAAATATTACCAAGTCAAGATGTGCCATGCTGATAGACTTCAACCCACGAAGACTGAATGATGTAATTAAATCAAAAGGTGCTTCAACAAAGTATTAGTTTAAGGGTGTGCACACTTATGCAACCAGCTTATTGCATGTTTTTTATTTGTTATATTTTTCCCTTAACAGATTTGTTTGTTTTTCAATTGAATTGTACAGGTTATAGGCCACATTAAAGGTGGGAAAAGTTTTGAAATGATTTATTGTGGTCTCATTGTTTTATATCACAAAAACCTGGCATTTTAACAGGGGTGTGCAAACTTTTTATATCCACTGTAGGTCATTTGAGGAAAGTTGATGCCTGCTACAACCTAGCAGTTATGCTGTGGAGGCCAGCCAGCATCCCACATATCTTTGAGAAGTCCAGGTACTGGTATAATGACCTGTGTCACTGTAAACCTGAAGGTTTCCAGGTATGGAAGGCAGAGGTGAGGGTAGGACACTAGAAATAGTATAGTAAGCATTTATCATTTCTACTGCATACAATACTACCATTGCTAATGTTTCCTGTTTTTCACAGGTCTTATAAGATTAATTCTCTGACAGATCCTAGGATATTCCAGATTGTCTGCTGTAGGTGACTGCCTGTATGTTGTGTCAACCATAGGTGGCAGCTGTTTTACGTAACACTGTATATTATGGGGCAGTGCACAGAGATTGGTTAGTCGTGACTAATATTTCATGATCATGCATCATTCCATGTAACTGTTAGTGCGGCTTTGTCTGATTCAGTGTATCTGACAGCATTAGTGAAGTTTTCTCTTCTTGCTTGTGCAACTGTGGTTCTTTAAATTGCGCTCCTACCCCATAAGCACCTGACTGCTCATTGTTTCTTTACACATGCACGTACTGTTATGATTCTGTGTTGGACTGTGGGAATCATTTCAGCTATCTGCCTGTTTGTGCTATATAGCCCTGCTTTGTCATTCCCATCTATTTAGCACTTGTGTGTATTCTGACTATGCAGCATTAGTTCTGTAATGCACTGAAGTCTTGCTGTATGAATCCCAACCTAATTCTCTACGTATCTATGCCCTTTGTAGACTTGTTACTTTCTTGAGAGGCCTTCAGGGAATGAATATTTGGGTAAAAGGTACATCTCAAGTTACACCTATCCAGTGCCTTGTTTTAAAAGAGTTTCTGCATTTTAGCAACCAATTTTACCTGTAAACTCTTTGCACTAATAGACAGCCCTATCCTTTTGATTGCTCAGCTAGTTTCCTTGCCAATATAATTCTCTGCTGTTTGGATACACCCTAGCTTTATTCCCTGATTTTACAAACTGTGGGCACTGCCCACACATTTAACAATGACTGCTTTATATGGATATGGCCAGGAGAAGGAATGTAATTGACTGCTGTGGCTAGGAGTGCTTGTCAGTAAGACCTTGGAAACACCAACTGCGGCTCCACTTTTCCCTACAGCCCCTTTAAGGAGGATATTTTCTGTACAATGACCCCCCCCCTTGTTTTAGTATTCAGATTCCTCTTAATCTTGAAAATTATAAACCCCATTATCTACTTTCCTCAAGTTCTGTAAACTGAAATGCAAGAGCTGTGACAGCCTCAACTCTTTCATTGAAACTCTTCTCAGTTCTTCTTCCAGTGGCAGTCTAAAATTTTCTGGTAACTGTGTTTCAGATTTAGACTTACCATCACTTTCCCTGAAGTATCCCCTTCAAGAGGAAGTCCAATGCCATCCGACAACTGTGGCTCAGTTTCAGGCTTCCTTCTACTTTTTTGCTTTTTGTTGAAATGGCAATATTATCAGCATCTGTTGAAGGTGAGGTTATTGGCTAGCACTCCTCCCTGCCACATTCCCCACATGACTGTTTCTGTGTTTATCTCATATAATTGCTTGTACTCAATGGACACCCATTTGAAATGTCAGCACTCAAAATGCCGAGTGCCGAAAAACCAAAAAAAAAAAAGCCAAAAACATAAAACAGCAAATCTCAAAAATCGCTCTTCTCTTTAAAACTTCCTTTTGTAGGGGAGGCAAGCCACCAACACCCCAAGTACCTATATATATATATATATATATATATATATATATATATATATATATATATATATATATATATATATATATATATATATACTAACTCCCAGATTCCTATATCTCAGAGAAAAGGGAATATTCTGAGAAATGAAATCTTGGCCTTTCAGCCTCCCTTTGTATGTTTAAAGAATATTTAAAAGCTTGCATTTTAGCAGGAGATGAACAAAACAAATGATAATCATGATTTATATATTTAATTGTGCATCCTAGAGTGGACAAACTACCATTACATTTAAATGACTAAATGCTTGTTAGAGGCTTGAGCATATGACTGCAGGCAACTAGAATGCTTGTTTTAAGAAGGAAAATCAACAGCCATTTGATTATTTTACTCTACTTTCTACACTTAACTAGGGGCTTATTTACATAGAACTCTGATCCCCGAAGTCCTTAATTTGGAATGATGATATTTAAGGTTTCAGATAAGCTGGTGCTCCATCTCTGAAGTCCTACTATGGTAGCAATAATTATCCCCAGGGTTCAGGAACCTCCATGCAAGAATAGTGTTATTCTTGCATGGAGCATTCTGTGCCTGTGTAGAGCAGCAGCGTCCCTACATATTAATGAAGGCGTGCTGCTGTATTCTTACACAGACCCGATCCATGTACGACCACAGGGGGTGTGTTCATGCAGTGCATGGACACTAAACACACCCCCTGCACTCAGAAAGTGCCATACAGCACTTTCTAAGCCATACTGGCATAATATTAGAGCGTACCTCTAATATTATGCCAGTATTTCAATGTCCGCAGACACTGAAATGTAAAATAAATCATGTCGGTGTCTGCGGACACTGAAATGAAACTGGCAAAGTGGAAATTAATACAGGAGCTGTGTCACAGCTTCTGTGACACACCCCCTGTATTGCTAAAGCACCATATGGCACTACTGCATCCTGCAGAAGCAGGACATCTGTGCAAATGCACACACATAGCTTCAACCATACAGATTCTCACAGAATGACAGATGTTAGCCCCATATATGTGGTCCTCTCCCCCCAAAAAATGGTTCACTGGCAAATTAGTGTAAAATCATTAAAGTCTGAAGTTGGAAAATAATGAGAGACATATGAGTCTTAGACATCATACCCTTCAGAATAGTCATGCCAATGCAAAGCCTTTTATTCAATCACCTTTCTAAGTTGGCAAGAGCAATATCTAAAATCTGTCCATATTTGTTCCCCCATCATGTCACACTTTGTCCAGATGTCCTGCCCTAAGAGGCAGAAAGCAATGTGCATACCCAAAGGAAAACAAACATAGAACACCATTTTAACTTTTTTTTTCTGTTCCCAACAAAGTTTAATAGTAGCTGAGCGGGTGTGCGTGCTGCGCAGCTATGCATAGCAAAGTGTAAACATCTAAAGGAGCTAAATAAAAATATACAGCCAAATCACTCAAAAGTGGAATACTGTAGTGGTTAGAGCTTTTGCTCAACATATAAACATTCATGGTTTGAGCCCCAATGCAGTCTATTCATTTTCATATGTGAAACAGGACTAAAATATATATTTTTTATAAATAGGTAGTGAATAATATATATTTGTTCACCAGGGTAGTGTAGCAGGTCCAAATGTGAGGTGTCAGTGTTGTACAGATGTCAAGCACACATATAAACACAAGTGTCCCATACAGTATAGCCACAAAAGAATGTAATGTATTGAAAGCACATAGGGGATGTCATGGAAGGGAAATATACATATTATAAGATGGTATTAAGAAGGAATTGATCCCACAATCCTGATAGTCTAGAAAATGAAAGCTGAACATGGCTTAATGATGTTCAGCTATGCTTACCCAGAGTAAACAGCTCTTAAACTGTTATGTTTACCAATAGTTATCGTAGCTAAGTGGATTTGCACACTGGTAAACAGTGCTTAGTATCTACCTCTGTAAGCAATGTTTATCTCAGCTAAGTGGGTTTGCCGTCCCTTAGCTCATCTCAGCATATTCAAATTAGACAAATCATGGCAAAGGACAGGAATCCAGCCCTACTTAAACCCCACAGGAGGGAATACAACCATAATCAGTTGTAGCTGATCACTGCAAGCACTATGGCTGGTGTTGGAGAAAGTGTGCATTTTTGGGTGCAGCGTTGGCACATTTAAGAGTCTAGGGTCATGGTCAGACTCCATGTAAAAAAACATGAAGGGTGACTACTGCAGAACCAGTACCAGGTCTCCCAATACAAAGCAGAGGCCTGGGACAGTCTCGCTCATGACCTCACCAGTGCAACTGGCATCCCTCGAACTGGTGAGCAGGACCGGCATCACTATGCTAACTTGAAATGAAGGAAGAGGGACCTCTTGGAGAAGTGGGTCCAAGATGCTCAGATGCGGAATGTCCCAACAGTGTGTAAGTACCACTATCAATTCTCATGTATCAGAATCCAGCCTAACTATGACAAGTAAAGGAATGCATAAATGTTTCTCTATCTCCTGAACAGCTGCAGAAGAGAGGGCTGCGAAATTGGAAGCCCACACCAGCAGGCTGCTAAGGCTGCATCGCGAGGCTGGTGAGTACTAATCTAGGTAGCAGTAGTCAGGGCAAATAAATAGAATGCAGTAGAATGTCACCTGCCAGTAGTTAGTAATGTGTACTGTTTGTACTGAATACACAAGACATTAGCAGAGTAATACTGATGTACAGGATATATATCAGTAAAAGTGTAGCAGTACCTGTCAATAAAACTCTAAACACCAGACTGTTGTGTGTACGTTGGTGTATAGTAGTTTGAATGTAGATATTTAATGTTGATGTTAACAAATTAGCAATAAGAAATGTTCCATGCACCAGGATTTGGTTCCTGAATAGTAATCTTTGATTAACCATTGTTTCCATATTGTAATATGTCAAGGTCTAACTACAGATTATAACAAGCATCTGCCATGCATGAATATCAGAATTACAAGGGAGATTGTCCAAACAACACACTATTATACTGAAAAAAAAAAACAGGAAAGAAACAGCAGTAGCTCAATGTGATGAAACACAAGCTTGGGTTCGTTTTTTGCACAAACCAGCACAGTTCGAATCCCAGGAGTGCTATTAAGCTGCATGTATAATCTCATCCAAGAATATGTGAATATGTGTAGAAACAGTCAGGTATTGTTAACAGAAATTCCCTCCACAGGTCTGCCAGGTAAGAAAAGGTATAAATGAGCTGTAAGAAGCCTGTAATTATACACTGTGTATAACACCCACTGTCCAACCCCAAGGCTGCAAATGACAGCAAGAGAAGCATGTACACCAAGTAGTTCCCCCAAGAAATGCCCCTCAAGGGTCACACTGTCACAGTTAGTGGTCACTGCAATAAGGAAATGTTAACAGAAATTCCCTCCAAAGGTCTGCCAGGTAAAAAAGGTATAAATGAGCTGTAAGAAGCCTGTAATTATACACTTTGTACAACACCTACTGTCCAACTGCAAGGCTGCAAACGACAGCAGGAGAAGTACATACAACAAGTAGTCCTCTCCAAGAAATGTTCCTCAAGGGTCACACTGTCACAGCTAGTGGTCACAGCAGCCAACACCCAGGGTGACTGATAGAAATCAAGGTGGATTATGGCACTAGCACACACACAGACACACACACACACACACACACACACACACACACACACACACACACACACACACACACACACATAGAGTTATGACTGCACATATGTAACCTTGACTATGTGAATATGTGTAACAGGCAGGTAGTATTAACAGATATATCCTCCACAGGTCTGCCAGGTAAGAAAAGGTATAAATGAGCTGTAAGAAGCCTGTAATCATACACTGTATACAAACATACCACTGCCCAACCCAAGGGCATAGGTCGATGTAAAGTGAGGTAATACCTGTAGAGTAATGATTACAGCAATGATCACTAAAGTTGTGAGCACTTCAAACATATACAGTTGTTAATTGACATCTCTCTCTCTCCCCCACCTTATCTGCACCAGTAATCTAATCACATAAATCAATGGGTATGTTTTTCACCAAAACTATTGTTGGGACATGTGTCCTATTGTTCTACAAATATTAAAATGTTTTTCTATCAATGTTTCCTGTTCAAATACTATCACTGGTGGCCTGTTGTTATCAATGTAACCTGCATGCCATTATAACACCCACTGTGGTTCCATATATGCATGTGTTCTGTTTGCTATGCAACTGTTACAAATCTGTTGTTTTGGGTTAATGGGAATACACATGCATGCTGTTATAACTAATCCTGGAATGTGTTTTGCATGACTAACCAACATATGTCCTACAACTGCAATACCACAGCACATCTGGGAAGGCCGATCCCAGTGGATCTGCCTCTCCTGCCTCATCTGGCCATGGCACCGGGCCCCAGCACATCTAGGACCCACCCTGGGACCTCCTCATCTGCTGGTCCTGCACCACTTTCAGGTGGAAATACCTCAGGGGATG
This sequence comes from Protopterus annectens, assembly GCF_019279795.1. Lineage (NCBI taxonomy): Eukaryota > Metazoa > Chordata > Ceratodontiformes > Protopteridae > Protopterus > Protopterus annectens. The sequence continues at coordinate 1,578,503,861 of NC_056725.1, forward strand.
GGCTCATCCCCCCCTGGGTGCGGGCACGGACAGGATACAATTACCCAAAGCCAGGTAAAGGGTCTGGTGTGTAGCAAGCTCCGCAAGGAATTTGGAGATATGCTATGCCAGCTTGAGGGCCATGTGGCACATCTAGAGGGTCAGCCTGCCCCTCATGCTCAGCCTCCAGCACAGCCACTTCGGGGCCATGAAGGTGCAGTAGTGACAGCCCATGGGTGGGGACCTCAGTCCCACTGTATCCATTTGGGGGCCCGTGGGCATCCGATTACCAACCACACCTCCCTGTCCAAGGTGTTTACGCCTACATGTGTCATATATCACCCCTGTCTGCTGTCTTGTCTGTCTTGTCTGTCTACCTACCCAACCTACCTCCCCAAATATACCTACTATCCTTCCCCAACATCCCACTCTCACCTTAAAAAAAGGGCAATCTGTTCCCACAAAATAATGTCACCCCATACATAGTTGTCCATTTCACACACATGTCCACTGGTCACATGTAATCTGATCTAATTGGCTTCACAACACATTGTCCTCTCCCTTCTCTCAGGGGTTTCAGTGTCCAAATTTACCTCCAAATTCTGTATATATGCACAACTGTTGCTGTAGATGAAAGGGACAGCTATGAGCACTCCCTACAACAGTCCTTCACATCCCTAGCTATCTTTTATAATGTTTTTCCCTCTGTGTGCCACTTTTTTCACCACTTTCCTATCATCCCTTTTTTTTTTCTTTTAAAGAAATTAGCATGGGAGTAAGCAGGTCTAAGCAGTAGTAAGCAGGAGTAAGCATGTCTGCATGGTGCTAAGTGAAGCAAACTCAGATTAAACACTTTTATGGCTAACTGTGTGTAAGCATAACCAAGTTTGGGAAGCTCTTCCATCTCTTTCAACCTTCTGATTCAAAAGCCTGTATTTGTGCTTGTTTCCTGCCTTTCCTGTTGCTGTATCCAGGACTCTTTGTAAGCTTCTGAGCCCCCCAGCCTTTGTGTTGGAGTGCAGCCTTCTAGATTATCAATGGGAGTGGTAAGTACTAGGTAGTCTGTCTACCACAAGAGCAGTGGTTCTTGGCCCAGGAATTGTAGTTTATTGATCATTCGGGAAGTTGTCCATCTCTTTCAACTTTCTGGTTTAAAAGACCACATCTGCGCTTGTTTCCCATCTTTCCTGTAACTAACCTACTGGGAAGCACTAGAAAGCCTTAAACTGATACAAGCCTTCTAGCTTAAAAGAGAGACTCTGGAGTGATTGAGTATCAGTTTTCTGTATTTTCTTGCTGTACTTAACTGTTTTCCACCTAAACGCTGATTTTTTCAGCACTTATTGTGATTTAAAAGTTTGTTTTTTTTCGCATATTGTACTTATTTGACTGCCTGCACTTTTAAAAAGTTGTTTTTTGTTTAAATAAATTGTTTAACTGTTGTAGGCTACACACTAAAGTGTGATAGCCTTTTCTGATTATTTGTAGTGGTTTAAAGCTGTTTTAAGTGTACTTTTTACTGTTTTGCCTTATCTTTTCAAAAAAAAAAATATTCTTGTTTCCCACCTTTCTAAGCTAGTATAGTCCAGTTTTCAGGCTAGTGCTGAATTCAGGGCTGTATTACAAGTTTCTGAGTTGCCCATACCATACTTGGATAAAGGGAAGTTTCTCTGTTCACCTATGAGAGAGGGGAACTTTGAGCAGCCATCTGTCCCTGGAGGAGTGGTTCCAGCCCAGAAGTTAATAGTTTAAAAACCGCGTTTGTACAGTTTTGTGCGCTGGGCAGCACCGGTTAGCTAGGGTTAAATTATTCCCGGCTCCACTAAGTCTCCTCTTCAGTTTTTCACTTGAAACTAGTCTAACTCTCAACCTAAGCACTCAAAAAGCATCCTACAGTCCAGCACTTGCTCAGATCTAATAGCAAGCACTAATATACCCTGACACTTGACTGCCCAGCAGGGCAAGGCTCTTTATCCACTCCTCACCAGCCAAGCGACTAATCAGCTCAACCTACTATTCAGGCATGACCAAAGTGCAACTTTAGGTATACTCTCCAGTCCAGCTGGTGAATAGGTATCCTGAGGCAATGTTACAACTGCCTCATGTACACAGACAGCCCTCTCCTCCTACCACAAAACACTAACATTTGCGAGAGATGCAATTATACAGCCATACTGGAGGCTAAGGTCTCTCCACCCAAGACTGGAACAGACAGCCATGAGGAGAAGGTTAACACTTGCACCACACCTCCAGCCTCACAGAGACCTACTAAACCAGCACTGGCAAAAAATACACATAAATACACAAAATCATACTCAGAGGCTCTAAATATAAACCTGCAAAAGCATCAGAGAGCTCCAATGCAGACACCCACAAAACCTGCACCTCCTATCACAAACTAGACAACACATAAAACACAAAATCAACGTGCCGCACAATCACAGCCCTTAAGGCAAAATAACATACCTAACACACTAGTAATAGGTGAATCAATAGTCAGGCACACTGAGCCCCACTCACTAGGCTGGACAAGGAGGTTACTGTTAGCTGCCTATCGACAGCCAGAATCCGCCACATAACACAAGCACTCAGGTCACTCCAGAACAAGTACAAATATGACTCTGTCATTGTTCATGTTGATGTGAATGACCTGAGATGTACCTCCCTGGACTACATGAAAAGAGACATCGAAGAGCTCTCTGATTATGTAGCCCAGGCGGGTATGACCCTGACCCTGAGTAGCATCCTGCCCTCACCAAGAATGATACTTCAGTATAAAGAAAAAATTATCAATTTCAACAATTGGCTAAGCTTCTGGTGCCATTCAAAGGGGATCCAGTGTCTGTCAGCCTGGGATGACATGCTCGACAAGCTGCGTTGCTTTGCAAGAGATGGCTTGCACCTGTCACCCCTTGGCTTTTTGAATAGTGGCCAAGGCTCTTGCTGCCCCCATAGTGCCTTTTTTAGGCAAGGCTCAAAATTCAAACCCACCAGCATAAACAGCACAAGTAAAAAAATGAGGGTTATGCTACTCAACGCCAGGAGTTTAAATCTCAAAATGCATGCGCTCAAAGCACTCCTAAGTATGGAGAACGTCGACATCTGTGCAGTAACTGAAACCTAGTTTAAGGCTCCAGAGAGCACTCCAGCACTACTGGGCTACAACTCATACCACATATTTTGGCCACAGAACATGGACTAAACCAGAAAAGGAGGGGGATTAGCAATATTCATCAAGGATACTCACACCTCCAGGTTAGTGGCGCAACATGATACCTCTGAGATCATCCATGTGCAACTAACATTGGGCAAATCTGCAATGCAAATTGTGGCCTGCCACAGATCACACTCCATGACTCAGGACCACCACTCCGCCTTTCTGGAGACACTGGAAAACATGAAGGTCCTACTGAACACCCTGATATTGGGTGATTTCAATTACCCTACCATTAACTGGGAAAACTACTTGAGTACAAACTCCCAGGCTCAGCACTTCCTGGAATTTATCAACTCAAATGCCCTGGATCAGCTGGTAAACTCCCCTACCAGAGGCCACAACATATTGGACCTGGTCATCACCAACATGGGCAACAGGTGTTCCGTACCAGAGGTCAACCCGTCACTGGTTAGATCAGACCATAAACTAATCACCCTGGATGTCCACACCCCACCACCACCCCCAACCAAGGAAACCACAGTGAAAAACTTTTCTAAAGCAAACTTCACCTTACTTAAGGCAGAGGTGGTAAGTTTCACAGCCCCCACGCTAAAGGATAACACTGCCCAATATGCAGAATCCTTTATAATTGCACTCTATGTGCACCTACAAGGATGCATGGATTGTGCCATCCCTAGCAAGACCAAGACTCACTCCCCTAAGAGAAGGAAACCAGTATGGTAGACCCCTGCCATAAACAAGTTATACAACAGAAGGAGGAAACTAGTTCAGAAAAAAAGCAAATCCCAAGAAGGAAAGACATCCCTGATCAGTATCAGTAAGAAACTAAGGTCCCTCATAAAATAATCCAAGGCTAACTTCGAAAGAAAAATAGCCAAGGATTCAAAAGATAACCACAAAGCCTTCTTTAGATATGTCAAGAATCTAAGTGGCAACTCGCAGATACGCTCTGAGCTAGTGCAAAATAGCACAAAATATACTGAACCTACTGATATTACCAACATCCTGGCAGATAGATTCAGTGCAAACTTCACCTCCCTCTCACCTTCAAAAGGGCCCACAACAATACTGGAAAAGTGTAGTGTCCCAGAAATCACAGAAGCACAGGTGAAAACAGCCCTTTCAAAAGCCAAAAACACAGCATCAGTGGGGCCAGATGGTGTCCCAGACTGCGTCTTGCACAAACTACAGAACAAACTAACCTCCCACCTAAAAACGCTGTTCAACCTCAGCCTCTCCACAGGCTATGTGCCCATAGAATGGCACAGCAACGGTTATTTCACTTCACAAAGGAGGGGCCACAACTGACCCTGGTAACTATCGCCCCATAAGCCTGACTAGCCTAGTCTGCAAGGCTATGGAGCACATCATCATGGAACACATTAACAAAGACATTGGGAACCTCCAAACTCTTGACCCGACCCAGTTTGGTTTTGTTAAGGGAAGATCATGCCTACTAAACCTGGTTGACTTCTTCGAGACAGTCACCAAGGCCATAGATGAGGGAAAGGTGGTTCACACAGCCTATCTTGATCTCAACAAGGCATTCGACACCATTCCTCACTCAGGTATTATAGAAAAACTCACCAGCCTGAACATAAACCCCTACGTCACAAGATGGGTTGCCAGCTGGCTTACAGACAGAACTCACACAGTAAGAATAGCCGGCTCCAGGTCCGACTCTAAACCAGTCACAAGTGGTGTCCCGCAAGGCTCAGTTCTGGGACCCCTACTGTTTGGCATATTTTTCTCAGAAGTACAGGCAAACACAGGAGGACTATGGCTAACCAAGTTTGCCAATGACTGCAAACTGGGAGCCATAATTGACTCTCTGGCTGACACGGACATCCTTCAAAAGGCCTTACTGAGACAGACACCTGGTGTCAAAGTCATGGCCTCAAGCTAAATGCCAAAAAATGCATAGTCATCCTGTTTGGGAAAAACAAAACACCTACGAATTACCACATAGGCTGCAGCCCCCTTAATACAGAAGAGGTAATAAGAGATCTGGGGACCCAGGTAGATAGTAATCTCTCCTTTGACAATCATATTGCCAAAGTAGTTAGGAAATCCTTCTATGTGGCCCATCTAATTACTAAGGTGTTCACATCTAGAAATAAAGAGGTTATAGTGCCACTCTACTCGTCACTCATCAGACCCATCATAGAGTACAATGTCCCATTTGGGATGTACCTCACAAGACACTTCCAACAGCTGGAAAGACCACAAAAGCACCTCACCAAGAGGATTACTGGCCTCAAACATATGTCCTATGCAGCCCGACTGAAAAAACTCTGTCTGTACTCAGTGGCATATCGCTTACTCAGAGGTGATCTCTGCCTGACTTACAAAGCCATGTCCAACTTAGAATTGATGGACATGCTCCACCTAAAGAAATCCAAGTCACTGCGAGCCATGCACTCTAGTGAGCTAAACCTCACCACAACAATAAATAGAACATGCTGGAGAGATAAATTCCTGTCACAGAGACTCCCCATGCTTTGGAACAAAATTCCTAACTACATTAGGCAGAGCCTCTCACTAACACTCTTCAAAAGAAGCCTTGACAAGTGGATGGGTAACAGAAAATACAGCCCTGGGTTAACTTAATTTGCTCTGCTTGACAGAGGCTCAGTTAATTAATCAATGGGGTGGCAAAAGCCGACACACTCTGGCTAGGCTTAAAAATGCCCTCAGGCAGATAGCTCAACACTAGAAATCTAAATCTCAAAAGGCACTCACTAGAAGCACTCCTTATAAACAAAGCATGCGCACATGTCCAGACTGGTAGCCCAACATAATGCATCACAGATACTGCAGGTGTAGCTAACATAGGGTAAGACAGCAATTCAAGTTGTAGCCTGCCATAGGTCCCCAACCATGTCCCAAAAGTGAAACCCCACATTCCTAAGCACCCTGGAGAATAATACTGTCCAACCTAACACTCTCATACTGGTTGACCTCGACTATCCCTCCAGTAACTGTGAAAGATACTCATGTAGCAATGCACTTGCCCAGTGTTTCCTGGAATGCATTCATTCCAATAGCCTGGGCCAGCTCATTTCTACACCCACTACAGGTAGCAACATCATTGACCTTGACAGTACTCACATAGCGACTGTTGCTGTACACCAGTAGTCAACTCCACCATGGTTAGATCTGGCCACAATGTCATCACCTTAGGAATTCACATCCCTCCCACACCCAAAGGTAACCACCATGAAAAACCTTTCCAAAGTTAACTTTAGCCTCCAAAAAACAAAGGGGGGTAACATCACGGCAGACATGCAAATGAAAACTAGTTGCATGACCTCCAAATCATGCAACAATTCAGTATGAACATGTATACAAATGCACGGATTCCGCCATACCCAATAGAAATAAGACGCTCCTATCCAGAAAAAGGGAGCTAATCTGGTGATCCCCTGCCCAAAGAAACTCTGCAACAGAAGGAAGAAACTGATATGGAATAAGATGAAGTCCCAAGACTGGAAAAAAAACATTATCAGCCTCAACAAAAAGATGAGATTCCTCATCATATACTCTAAAGCAAGCTGTGAAAACAGAATTGCAGCACAGAGTAAAGACAACCACAAGGTCTCCTATAGTTATGTAAAGAATTTCCATGTCAATACAAATGTGTTCTCTGAGCTACTGCATAATGGGACCTCCTATACTGAGCCAACAGATATTGCCAATATACTGTCAGACAGGTTCCGTGGCAACTTTTGCCCTCTCCCCACCCCCAAAGGACCAATCACAATACCAGTACACTGCCAGGCACCCAGTAGTACTGCTGCTTGGGTTAAAACACCACTGTACAAGGCCAAGAATACAGCTTCTATTGGACATGGCAATATCCCTGACTGGCTTCTGCATGAACTACAGAGTGAACTGGCACCTCAACGGTGTGCCCTGTCCAATCACAGCCTCACATCAGGCATTGTCCCTACTGACTAGTGCACTGCTACAGTTATCCCTCTCCACAAAGGAGGAGTAGCTGCAGACCCTGGGAAATATCACCCCATTAGCCTGACAAGGCTGTCATGCAAAGCTATGGAATGCATTCTCATGGACCTAAGAAACAGGGATATGGGAATCTGCAGACTCAGGATCCCACACGTGCTTTTGTGAAGGGTATATCATGCCTGTTCAATCAACCTTGTTGACTTCTTTGAGTCAGTCACCAGAGCTGTGGATGAAGGCAAGGTAGTTCATATAGCCTACCTCAATATGGCCAAGCCCTTTGATAACATTCCCCACTCAGGAATCATGGATAAACTCACTAAGCTATGCATCAACCCCTATAACAGTAGGTGAGTTGTAAACTGTCTCACAGATACAACCCACAGTATGAAAGTAGCTGACCCCAAGTCAGACTGCTGACCAGTCACAAGTGGAGTTCCATAGGGTTCAGTCCTGGGTCTTCTCCTGTTTGGTATGAACCTCTCTGAAGTCCATGCCAACATGAAGGGACTCTGGCTGACAATTTTTGCAGATGATTGCAAGTTGGGAGCTATTAACTACCCAAGTGATGTTGACATCCTACAGAAAGGCTTCACTGAGACCAATGACTGGTGTCAGAGCCATGGCCTTAAGCTCAATGTCAAAGAAAGCATGCTATGTACAGAAAATTAAATAAACTCAATACATGATGTCATTACTCTGCTATTTTATGAGACTGGAATGTGAGCAATGGTTACCAGAGCTGAGCTATGCTTAGCAGGTTTACACATTGCTTAAATGTGAATGATAACCAGTAGTTATCTCTGCTAAGCATATTTGCATACTGGTAAGCATCAATAAGCAAAGCCTATACAGTTTAAGCCCCTATCAGTTTAACCATGTTTTAGTGCTGCTTAGCACCACACAAACCCATGCAAACCCACTTACAACTGCTTAAAAGTGCCTTAATTACTCTGTGTCCAGCAGCCCTTTTTCTGGCCAGCAACAAAATAATCAGCCATGCTCAGTCTTGAACCCAGGATGCTATACACCATAGTCACAGCAATTTACTACTAGGCCATCTTAGCTGTGAGATGTTAGGAATTTTTTTTACAACATATCATGCAGTACAGTCAGTTTACAATAGGAAAGACATACTGGGCTATGAGGAATGATAATCTATAGATATATACATGAAAAAATATATATTTACATATATAGAGAGATAGATATGTGTGGAGATACATATATATGTATAACAATATATAGATATATTACCAAGAAATACTGACTTATATATATATATATATATATATATATATATATATATATATATATACATACATACATACATGTCTCTAAATGCCCATACAAACATATGCTGCTGATAGGCCACCTATAACTGGGGCAGCATGCACAGTTGGATACAAAAAGACCATGACACTCACATCTGCCCCCAGTCCAAATAATAAGTGAACAGTATGTTGCTACAAAACCATGATAGGCCATACGCAATGGCCAAACATATACATTGACCTCTTATCAAAACAACTACAATGAGTGAAGACAGTAAACAATAATACAAACAAACAGTAATTCACATAAGTTAATTTTACTCTGATGTCTTTGCCAAAAACTTCAAGGGGTAACACATTACAAGAAATACTTGCTTTAATTAGCAGAAGCAATAACACTTAAGTATATTTAAATACACAGCCTCCAATTACACTCCTCATTCAACCCCCTAGGGATAAAATATCACATTTAAAAACTTATATTGATTCTGTACATAACAATTGTTCTGCAATGACTGTTTGATCAAACTGAGAAACAAACTGTTTCCAAAGCAGTACCTTGTAACCCACTACACTTAATTACATGTATATACACAGCCTCCTATTACACAACTCATTTAACCCTTTAGGGGATAAAGTATCACATTTAGGAATTTAAACCAATTCTGTACATAAATGTTCTTTCAAGACTACTACCCTCAAGATGAAAATTCTTGACATGCACAGCTCTAGAACTGTCTTCTTACTCATCAATAATATGTCTCACATGTTCTAACAGCCTAGTTTTAAAACATGTGTTACTCTTTCCAACATAAAATATGTTGCAAGGGCATCTAAGAGCAATCTCCATACATCAACCTCTTGAATGTACAGAGTCCCACATGTTGTCCAGCCTTTCCCCTCAGCAGGAATGACAGAACAAAATAACGGTAGACCCTACCTATCAACCTCCTACTGTATGGGATCTGTACTACGTCTATCATAATTTGGGACAAAGGCCCAAAAACATGGCCACACTTGAAATATTGCTGTTATAAACTGAGAAGATTGCTGGTGTTACAGGGTTTGTTGTAACATATCTTTTCTGAGGGATATAAAGTCTGAAACACAAATGGATGTTGGCATGTACTGATTGCAATCACCAGAGCATGCTACTGATTTTCCAAGGACAACACCAGTCTGGGGAACAGAACAAACATAACAGGCAAACCTCTGGCCATTATGTGGATAGCCCTACAGTTGGGAGCTATGCAGACACAGAACTTTGTCAGAATTAAACCCATGCAGAAGTAGCATGTTCAGATAAACCCTTTTAAACAAACAGTATTCAAAACATATAACAGCAATACTCACATTCTGCCCCTAAGTCTTGACTCTTCTCCACCATGTAGTTGGCTTGTCTCCACAGGTCTTGTTCTAAGAGGTACTAGCTCACACACCTCCAGGATCTCTTCCTCACAGGTAAGGGAAAGGGCCAATGCCCACATGGAGTACTCAATTATAGGAGTGTGTTTCCATGACATTGGCTACTAGAATAACCACACAGCTGTTCAGCATGCAATCAGCAATTGGTGCTCAGGCCATCACATGATCATGAGCATTACCTACAAAAGACAAGCTGCCATCTATTCAAACCACCTCTATCATAGACAGTATATCAGTGCAAAGCTGAAGTAGTGTGAGGAAAAAAATAAAGGATATATCTGTGAAAAATTCAGAAAAAATAAAAGGTATGTGAAAAAAAGTAGGCATGTAATTGAATGCAGTAGGTGGTATGTAATAATGGCGTTTGAAAGCATATGTCTCAACAAGACTTGCTGTACTGCTGAACAGCACTGATACCCATAGCATGTGGTTCTGTCTGTAGTGACTAGGCCAGCTACTGGGATGTTGTACATATCCATATGTTACCTGTGCATATAACTATGATACACATTTTGTCTTGCAAATATAAGACAACTACACAGAGGATGTGCAGAGCAAAGTACTGCTGCAGATGTATGTGTTGAACTGCATGTTATATACTGAGCTCATACCATTCAACTGTCCAGTGTTCTGCACACTGCCAATATGTGTGCCTCATATTTGTAGTCATTTACCCATAGAGGTGTATTGTGTTAGTCAAATCCTTGCCAAATCTGTGAAGACTGACATTACAACATCCCCCTTCATTATCCTCTGGCTTTTTCCATTCAGGACTACCACACTGGATCATCTGTTGCCATTTCTGCCTGTTCTCTGAATCTTGCTCTCTCACACCAACCACCGGCATGCCCTCTCTCACCACATCCAGAAACCTAATCCGAGGCCTTCCTCTCTTCTTCTTACCTGGCAGCTACATCCTTACCATCCTTTTCACAATATACTCAGCACTCCTCCTCAGCACATGTCCAAACTGATGTAATTCTGCCTCTCCAACATTGTCTCATAACCGTCCAACATGGTCTGAGCCTGTCATATAAACATTGCTAAACCTGTGCACCCATATCACACCCAGTGCAAATCATAACATCTGTAACTCTGCCATGTGCAGCTCTGACCCCTGCCTTTTTGTCAATTCCACTGTCTCCAACCCATATAACATAGGTGGTCGCACTACCCTCATGTAGCCCTTACATATCACGTTTACTGGTACTTGTCTGTCACATATCACTCCTGGCACTCTTCTCCACCCTCTCCATCCTGCCTGTTCTCTCTTCCTCACCTGTCCTTCATAGCCCTCATTACTCTGAAATGTTGATTCCAATCATTTGAACACATCCACCTTTGCCAACTGTACTCCATGCATCCCCAACATTCTACTATCCTCCCTCTCATTCACACAGAGATATTCTGCCCTAGTGCTGCTGACCTTCATTCATCCCCTCTCTAGGGCATATGTCCACCCCTCCAGGGTCTCCAAAAGCTGTTACCTACTCTCAATACAGATCACAATGTCATCTGCAAACAACATAGTCAACGGGGGCTCCCGTATAATCTTGTCTGTCAACCTGTCCATCACCATTGCAAATCAAAAAGGGCTCACAGCTGATCCCTGATGTCATCCCACCTCCACCTTAAATACATCCATCAATCCCAATGCAGACATCAGTGCTGTCACACCACCCTTGTTCATATCCTGTACCACTCTTACATATATTTCTTCCACTCATAACTTCATCATACAAATAACACAACTCCTGTCTAGGCACCCCATCATATGCTTTCTGTAAATCCAGATAGACACAGAGCAACTCCTGACCTTCTATGTATTCCACCAGTAACAGTCTCAGAGCAAACATCACATCAGTAGTGCCCTTTTCTACGCATGACAACATACTACTGACCAGTACTCCTCACCTCCCTGCATATCCTAGCTTCCACTACTCTTACCTATAACATCATGCTGTGACTGGTCAATGTTAGCCCTCTGTAGTTATCACAGTCCAAGGGTATTGTAAGGTGAATGACATCAACAGGAATACTAAATTAAGCTCTGTTATTCTTAACACTGTACCCAAGCACTTTCTCTCCACTCCTCATGCAACCTCACACTTTCCAAGATATCAGTAAACAGTCTGGCTACCACACCACTGCCATTTCCCCTAAACAACTCCATGCTTCCACAGGTGTGTAATGTGGACCAACAGGCTTACCAGTATTCATCCTCTTCATAGCTATCCTTACATCCTCCTTGTTAAGCCATTGCACTTCCTGATTCACCATACCCACATTATCCAACATTCTCTGTCTCATTCTCTTCATTCATCAGCCTCTAAAAGTACACTGTCCATGTGCTCAACACACTCTCCTCACTTGTGAGTACATATACCTCATCATCCTTTATCACCCTTATCTGCTGCACATCTTTCCTAGCTCAGTGCATCTGTCCAGCCAATTGGTACAATTTATTTCATCCCTCCTTAGTGTCCAACCTGTCGTTGAACTCGTCATATGCCCATCCTCACCCTTTACCACCTCTCTCTTTGCCATGCACATCATCTCCTCATACTCCTGCCTACTCTCCTCATCTCTCTGACAATCCCACTCCTTCTTCCCCAAATTCTGTTTCAGTATACTGTCTAGTACTTCCTCAGTCCACCAACAGGTGGCCTTGTACTACTTCCTCCAGCCACGTCACCCCAAGCACCCTTCTAGCTGTCTCCCTTACCAGCTCTGCTGTACTTAACCAGATATTTGTTAGATTGTCACTGCCACCCATTTCCTGTCTCAACTCTTCCCTGACTTCTACCTCACAATCACCCTTTTCCAATTCACACCATTTGATCCTTGGTGCTGCTCCCACACTCCTAATCTCGATCACCAACATCATCTCGCATACCAACATTCTCTGCTGCCTAAATGCACTTTCCCCGTCACCACTTTACAGTTTCCAATCTCCTTCAAACTGGCCCTCCTACATTGGATATATTCCACCTGTGTGCATCTTACTCCACTCTTTTATGTCACCCTATGCTCCTCCCTCATGTTATAGTGCATATTCACCACAGCCATGTCTTTCCGTTTTGCAAAATCCACTACCATCTCACCATCTCCACACCTTTTAACACCATACATACCCATCAATTCCCCATCCCCTCTGTTCCCTTCACCAACATGCCCATTGACATCTGCTGCAATAACCAGTCTGTCACCCTTGGGTAAAGTCTTCACCACGTCATCCAGCTGACGTCACATTTCTCTTTCTCATCCATCACACAACCAGCTTGCATAGCATATGCACTAACAACATTCATTACACAATCAACTTACAGCTTCAGAAACATCACTCTATCAGACACGTATGTCATCCTCCAAAAACACTCTTGGCATACTGTTCCTTCAGCAGAAGCCTTACCCCTTCCACCTCCAGTACACACCTTGATAGCACAATTGTGATCTGCCTACCATACACCCAGCCATAATCCCCTTCCATGTGTCTCTTGCACACACAATATATCAACCATTCCTTGGCCATCATATCAGCTAGCCTGGTCCCTATACCACTCATACTGCCAACATTAACAATTCATACCCTCAATACCACCCTCCTAGCCTTTCCCCTCTCTTCCTGCCATATGAGTGTTGGACATCCTCCAGGGGATGCCTGTCAGTGCAAAGGATACTGTGCTAGTGAATGACTCAAGTATGTTACAGCAATATTGAGACACTGTCACTGATTTTGTCTCATTGCACCCATGTATGCATGGCATCCTAAAGATGCCCTGCTGTACCAGGTTGAGAGGGATGACTGAGCAGCAAGAGTGTGAATACAGTGTGCCATACTGACATAGAACAGACATGTATGTGAGGTATTACCCATGCACATGTCAGTATGAGTAGGTCTATGTGTACACCTCATAAAAGCAGACATGGGATGGAAAATGTCAGTTAAAAAAGCTGTACATGTTGTACACTTGTGTAATCTTAGTTATTGTGCACCCAAAGGAGTGACATTTCTACAGCAACTGGGTGTTGCATTGCCCTGACACAGCCATGTTTAGTACAATAAGCATGGTTATCATTATTAAATTGGAGAGGTGTCCAACTGTGTTATGACTTTGTGGCCATGACCACTACAAATACCTGATTGAACACATACATGGCTGTATGGACTCAGTAATACCTTACTTGTCATACCTGCCTCCACCAATGTAGAGTAATCTCCTTTGTTGGACAGCATCATTACACAAACCACAGACTTGGTCCCTATAGTGGCTGTACAGGGCAAATTAGGGGCAGGAACCAACCTGGCATCAAGTTAGCCATTGTCTGAACAAGCATATAAGGTGACAGTTGGATTACTGTAAGGCCAACTATGAGTACAAATTAGAGACATCCATCAAGGACAACCACAAGGCCGTATTCCCATATGTCTGCATTCTCAGAGGCAACAAACCAACCCAACCTGTAATAGTGACCTATCAGATCATATAAACACACAACATAGCTACAAGCAACCTAATGCAGATAGGGTTAGGGCAAACATCCCCACTGGCTCAGCATCACTATAGGTGGATATGTACTGCACCCACACCCCTCCCCTCATCACCAGTGAGCAGGTAAATATTTCCTACTGAAATCAACAAATGTAAGTATCCATGGGATGTCATATGATCCCTGCCTGCATCCTACATGAACTCAGGCATGTGCTCCCAGCTGCATTACATACTGTAGTCACACCAAGCCACAGCGCCATCCACACACCATCTGCATGGAAGATGCTAATGTCATCCATTTACACAGACCTGAATGAGGAATGACAGACTATGCAAACAACTTGCCCTTACTGCTGGCAATATGACTCATCAGGAATAGGAGTGTAATGCAAGCTGATAATGGGCTAATATATTACAGGGTTATGGTGTGATTGTGAGTGGTGGCTACTGGTATGGTTTTGAGTGTTGGCTACTGGTATTCAAGGTACATGTGCAGGTACTGGACATACTGTTGCCAAATGTATGGTGTCCTGTGATGTGTTTCCCTGTTAGTGTCTACCAGGTGCAATGTTATATCATCAGTGGGAAACCTTTTCATCAGCAGAATGCAACCTGATAATGGAAGCCATAATACAGAACCACAAAGTATTGTTGGACCAAAGCTAGCAACATCTGCAGGCGAGGACCTCCTTGTGGGAGGACCCTGTCCACAGGGTAAATTAGGTGGGCCTGCATGCATGCACATATGAGCAGGTGAGGCATCATGCCACCAACCTCATATGCCATGCCTGGCAAAGGTCTGCTGCAGTGGCCGTGGACCCCACAACCACAGTTGGGGGCTGGCCATGCAGCCCCCCACTGACACCAAATGTGGAGCTCCTTGCCAAGCTTGGGCCACCCATCACAGTACAACATCAGGGTACAAAGCCCCACTTGCTGGAGGTGGGTGGCACCCACACAATGGACAATGACCGTGCAGGTAAGGTCCCAGTGGGGATTAGTAGACTACTTTATGAGACATACTTGTATCTGTACAGTATCTATATGCATGTGCCAGGTCAGATTGCAGCTGTGGATGGGGAATTCTAATGCATAGAACTGCAAATCTATGGCGAAGGACAGCAAATTGTGTAGTACTGGGTGTTGAACTGTAATTGTGCAGATATTCTGCATCCATCCTTTGCCATGGGCACATGTGAGTCTCCTGACAGAACATCTCTCCCACAACTACATAGGTCACACTTGTCTGTATATGGGACAGCAGCCTGAAGCTGGTGGGTATGGAATTGTTTGGTTGTGCTTTGGCAATACCCCAGGCATGTGGAGGGCATGCAAGTTACCATGCATACAACTATGACTAATAGCCATATTGCTTTATGTGCATGTTCACTTGTGGTGGGGTTATTTGTATTGCATCACAGTGGTCATCACAGGGGCCTATGAAGAGAATGTGACATACCTGTAGCATACCTCACAACCTGTCAGTGCAAGACATCTGGACAGACACCAGCAAAATGTGTTGGACAAACTGACTAAGGTAGGGACATGTGTGAAACATTACTGCTATACAGAGGATATAAAATGTATACACACACCTGTTAAGATGCCATTTGTTTCTGATATATATACTGACTGAGAGCACAATATGTCAGTCGACACCTTTCCCATCCTGTAATGTGACCCATGACATGAACAATTTGCTTCTAAAACCAAGCATCTGGGCTCATGTATTGCACCTATAAGCCTGGACAAGTGTGAGGGTAGCAGGCATTGTATCAGTATGCTGTTTTAGTCAGGTATGATACCTGATGCTGCCATATGTGTCAGTACACTCACTGTGGCTATTTGGCAACAATTTCACATACATGGGCATTGTTAAGGCAGACAGAGAACTAATAGGCTCCAAACATCTGGATGTTCCAGACTTATCTGTACAGAGCAGTGTCATGACCTGTACAATGGTTTCACAGGCTGCATATGAGGCAGATGCCATTACCACACTATATAAAGTAATGGCATCAGGAAGTGGTCACCTGCCATGTATGATACCAGCCACACAAGATATGATCCACACACACACACACACACACACACACACACACACACACACACACACAAACACCAGTATTGAAATTAGAACTCCTGCCTGTCTATTTTGTCTGCTATAGTGCTATGCAGTTATCAGGCATAGCACAGAGCTTACACAATTTCACCTTGTCCAAGGGTACTTGTAAGGTGAATGACATCAACAGGAATACTAAATTAAGATGAGTATGGTGGTACACAACTTAGCATGGTATAACCTTCACAGTACATGATTATCACACAAACACTTGCCAGTATTGGGATTAGAACTCCTGCCTATCTAGTTATGTCTACTATAGTATTACAAAGTTATCAGACATGCCACAGAGCTTATACAATTTCACATATTCCAAAGTTACTTCTAAGGTGAATGACATCAACAGGACTACTAAATTAGAGTGAGGGGAAGTGTAAAGGGTGGCACATAAGTCAAAAATGGTATAACCCACACAATACGTGATTTTTACACACACAGTTGGCAGTATTAGGATTTGAACTCCTGCCTATCTAGTATGTTTATTACATTGTTATGCAGTTATCAGATGTGCCACAGAGCTTATACAATTTCCCCTAGTCCAAAGGTACTTCTAAGGTGAATTACATCAACAGGACTAGTAAATTGGAGTGAGGGGAAGTGCAAAGGGTGGTACACAAATCAAAAATGGTATAACCCACACATTATAGGATTTTCACACACACACACACACACACACACACACACACACACACACACACACACACACACACACACAAACAGTTGCCAGCATTGGGATTAGAACTCCTGCCTATCTAGTTATGTATACTATACTGCTATGCAGTTATCAGATGCACCAGGGAGCTTATACAATTTCATCTACTCCAAATGTACTTCTAAGGTGAATGACATCAACAGGACTATTAAATTGGAGTGAGGGAAGTGTAAAGGGTGGTACACAAGTCAAAAATAGTATACCCACACAGTACATAATTTTCACATACACACAAACACAGTTGCCAGTATTGGGATTAGAACTCCTGCCTATCTAGTTATGCCTACTACAGTGTCAAACAATTATCAGATGCGTCACAGAGATTATACAATTTCACCTACTCCAAAGGCACTTCTAAGGTGAATGACATCAAAAGGACTACTAAATTGGAGTGAGGGAAAGTGGAAAGGGTGGTACACAAGTCAAAAATGGCATATCCCACACAGTACATGATTTTCTTACACACACACACACACACACACACACACACACACACACAGTTGCCAGTATTGGGATTAGAACTTCTACCTATCTAGTTATGTTTACTGTAGTGCTATGCAGTTATCAGACGCACCATGGAGCTTACACAATTTCCCCTGTCCAAAGGTACTTTTAAGGTGAATGACATCAAGAGTACTACTAAATTGGAGTGAGGGGAAATAATGTAAAGGGTGGTATACAAGTAAAAAATGGTATAACTCACACAGTACATGATTCTCTCTCTCACACACACACACACACACACACACACACACACACACACACACACACACACACACACACACTTGCCAGTATTGAGATTAGAACCCCTGCCTATCTGGTTATTTGTACTACAGTGTTACACAGTTACTGCATGCACTACAGAGCTTTACTGAACTTACACCTGACCAAAGCTGCTGATGACTGCACAGCTGAGGTAAAGTATTACAGGTGACAGGAAATCTGCCTTCAGTTTCTCCCTTACATCTTGCTAGTTCTTTTTGTCTTGCACTTCAAATAGCATTGCAGCTTTGCACATTGACAGGTTATTGTATCAATAACTTTATCACATCTGGGAGCCATCAACAGTACTCGTTCATCACGGAATTAGCCGCAGTACTTACTAATTATGACCACCGCTCCTGGCATGATTGAAGTGTGGTTTTCTGTGCTTTCACCCATTAACCTGTTGCACTTATCCATTCTGAGGCACTGTTGCAACTACCTCATGTACACAGACAGCCCTCTCCTCTAAACTCCAAACACTCAGACCAGTGAGAGTTACCCGTATATCACCAAATGTGGAAATATGCACTGTCCAGTAAAGACTGGACTAGCTGGTCAAGAGGATAAGATCAACACCTGCACCACACCATGTGGACCACATAGCTCACCACAACACCCACTATGACAGCTCTGACATGCACTGAAAAGCTACACATCCACCTTTACAGAGGCACTCAATGGACAGTTAAACAAACAGTGCAGACCAGCAAGACAGACACTCACTCAGACACCACAACATAGGACATGCCAAAGGACACATATGTCAGCTACACAGTGTGCCCCTCAACCTAAGCTCCTAAGGCTGACCACCTTGCACAATACAGTGAGCATGGGTGACTCAGCACTGCTGCACACAGATGTCCCACTCACTATGTTGATTATGGAGGAGGTAACAGTCAACTGTCTATCACGTGACAGCATCCAACATATGACACACCCAGTCAGGCCACTCCACAACAACTACAAGTATCACTTTGTCATCATCCATGAGGGTGTGAATGACCTAAGACACACCTCTCTGGACTACATGACAAAAGACATGGTTGAAAACTCAGATTATGTGGTCCAGGCATGTGTGGCAGTAGCCCTGAGCAGTATACTGCCATCACCCAGAATGATACTGCAGTACTATCAACAGATAATTGACTGCAACATTGGCTTATGTGTTGCATCATTCTCAGGGGATCCAGTATCTTTCTGCTTGGGATAACATGATTGACAGACCTCAATGCCTTGTCAAAGATGTCCTAAATCTGCCAGCTCTGGGTCTCCAGGTACAGGGTAACTCTCTTGCCACCCTTATGGTGCCTTATTAGGCAGTGTTCCAATTCAAATTACCACCATAACAGCTAGACATTTATGCAATCTGAGGGTCATGCTGCTCAACAGTAGACATCTAACTGTCAAGATAGACTCACTCAAAGCACTCCTCAGAGTGGAGGACATTGACATTTGCGCTGTAACAGAGAGGTGGTTCATAACAGCAGACAGCAGCCCTGCACTAACAGGCTATGATGCATTCCACAGCTGTCAGCACTAAAACATGGACCGCACCTCCACAGGTGATGTCTCCATATTCATAATGGATATGTACACCTCCAGACTAGTATCCCAGCATATTGCATTGGAGGTACTTCCAGTACAACTGACTTTGTGGAATAGTGCAATCCACAACATAGTCTACTATCTGTCCCCAGCTATGTCCCTAAACTGTCAATGCACATTCTTCAACACCATGGCAAGTATGAAGGTCCAACCCAATGCAGACATAGTAGGAGACTTCAACTACCCCTCCATCACCTGGGGAAAGTAGTCAAGCACCAGTACACTGGCTCAATGCTTCATGGAATTCATCAGTTACAATGCCCTGGACTGGCTCATACTGACCCCCAGTAGAGGATGCAACAACCTTGACCTGTGTTGATTACTTACATATGGGACTGTTGCTCAAACACAGTTGTCAATCCCTACCTGGTCAGATCCAAACATGATTTAATCAATATGGGGTTCAACATCTCACCCACACCCCCTACAAAGGTAACAACCCTGGAAAACCTCTCCAATGCTAACTTTGCAGTCATACAAACAGGGGTGGATGACTTTACTGCACCCATGCCAATGGGAAATAGCTGCATGACTGTCGCATCATACACATATGTACTGCACAAACATGTACATGGATGCATGTTACTAGCCATAGCCAACAGAACACAGACACTGTCCTCCACACAGTGGAAGCCAGTGTGATGGTCCCCTGCTATTACTAAAGTGTACAACAGAAGTAGGACACTGTTGCAGAAAAAGGTGGTGTCCCAAGAATGGTGAACCCCTTTATTAGCCTCAAACAGAACTTGTGATTCCTCATGGAATCACCTACAGGCAGCTATGAATGCAGAATTGCAGCAGACACAGATGACAATCACAAAAGCCTTTGATAGTTATATCAGCAACCTCCACAGCAATAACCACAAGTGCTGTGAGTTACTGCACAATGCTAATTCCTATCCTGAGACAACAAATATTGGCCACATTCTTGCCAACATATTCAGTGCCAGTTTTACCCCTCTCTCTCCCCAAGGGGACAATCACAATGGCAGATGAATGACAGGCACCCAGCATTACTGCAGAGCAGATTAGACATGCATTGTCCACAGGCAAAGATACAGCTTCCATGGGACCGCAAATTATCTGTGGCTGTCTTCTACATGACATACAAAGAGACCTGGCACTACATCTGTGTGCCCTGGTCAGTCACAGCCTCACCTCAGGCTTTGTCCTTCCAAAATGGCACACTACTACAGTCATCCCTCTCCATAAAGGGGTAGCATATACAGACCCTGGGGATTATTGGGCCCTTAGCCTGACAAGTCTACTATGTACAGGTGTGGACCGCATCATCAGGGATCTGACTGACCAAGATATGGGTGATCTCCTAACTCTGAACCCCACACAGTCTGGCTTTGTGAATGGCAGATCATGCCTGCTCAACCTGCTTGATGTCTATCAGTGAGTCACCGGGGCTGTGTATGACAGTAAGGCACTGCATACAGCCTATCTCAATCTGGCCAACACTTCTGATACCATTCCTCAGTCAGGGATTATTGATAAACCCAACAAACTAGTCATCAACCCCTATATCAGTAGGTGGTTTGCAAATTGGTTCATAGAACACACAGTGTGACAGTGGCAAACTCCAAGTCAGGCTGGTAAGCAGTCACGAGTGGAGCCCCACAGGGACCAGTACTGGATAGTGTCCTGTCCAGCATCTACTTCTCAGGAGTCCAGCCCAACACAGAAGAACTCTGACTGACCAAGTTCACAGAGGACTGAAAGCTGGGAGTTATCATGAACTCCACAAGTGATGCAGACATCCTACAGAAAGGCCTCACTGAGACCAATGAGTGGTGTGGAAACCATGACCAAAAGCTTAACACCACAAAATGCATCATCCCCTTTAGTAAAACACTCAAGTTTCCAGTAAGTACCACATCAATAGGAGCCCAATCAACACTGTAGGCATTATAAGAGATCTGGGGACACAGGTTGACAGCAACTTCTCCTTTAAGCACCACAGTGCCACTGTGGTCAGGAAGTCCTTCGATATGGCACATTGCATTACCAAGGGTTTTGCATCCAGGAAGACAGAGGTAATGATCTCTGGCTACTATTCCCTCATTAGACCACTCCCCGAGTATGATGGCCCATTTGCCATGTACCTCACTAGTCACCTGCTACAGCTGGAGAAGCCACAGATGCACCTCACAAAGGGGTTCCTATGCATTAAACTCACATCCTACACAGACAGACTCAGAAGACCCAAGCCATTCTCTGTGTCATATCACCTAATTAACAGCTATCTGTGCTTGACTTACAAAGCCATGCCTGATCCAGCTGGTTTAGAAATGCTACATATAAATCCATCCACACCACACACTGCAGAGACCTCTACCTCAGTACCACAATCCCCACAACATGCTGGTGGGACAGGTCCATCACAAAGAGACTGCACATGCCCTGGAATACACTTCCCATACATGTCATGCAGAGCACCTAGCTGACCCTGTTCCAGAAAAATCTTGCTGAGTGGATGGGTAATAGTTCAACCCAAGGATCACTGCAGTGGCTATACTTGATACAGGCACTGGGAAGTAACATCGGGTGGCACAATGGCAGGGCCCCTCTATGTGCTATGCTTGTTAAGGCTCCCGGACCATTAGCCTACTACACACACTTATGAACCTATAAGAGAAATGACATCAGTAAGACTGATAAAATAGGCAGTGGGTGGGAAACATATCAAAATACTTTGTCCTACAGACACACTTGCCAGATGTGAGAATAGAACCCCTATCTAATTAGTGATTTATACCATAGTGTTACACAGTTACCACATGCACTACACAGCTTACTGGACTGAGAGCTAGCCAAAGGTGCTGACATGGGGAATGACATCAGCAGGACTGATAAAGTAGGGCAGGGAGTGGGAAACATATCAAAATACTTCTGCTTACAAACATACATACCCACACACACATTTCCATGAAACCCTGCCAAACTAGTCATTTATATTACAGTATTAAGCATTTTTCACACACACTACTGAGCGCATAGGGCTGAGAGCTAACCAAAGTTGCGGATAAGGGACTGACATCATCTGGACTGATAATGTAGGTCAGTGTGCAGTGTCATGTGTGGGAATGGTATAAAGCAGTTTAATCTATAAACAAACACACAGCTCTCGCAGTCTTGCACACACAGCTATCACACATACACACACTTCTCCATTTGCCAGAACTGAGAAGAGAACTCTTACCTAACTAGTTATTTGTATTACAGTGTTATGCAGTTATCACACATGCCACAGAGCTTAGGTGGCTGAGGCCTAACGGAAGGCACTTCTAAGATGACTGATATCTGCTGGACTGCTAAAGTAGGGAAAGGGGAACTGTACTGGGTTTGAATGGACCCAAAAGCCTTTAGTTGTAAACCCACACACTTTTACATTTGCCAGGACTGAGATTAGAACTCCTGCTTAACTAGTTATTTGCACTATCATGTTATGCAGTTATCACACGTGCCACAGAGTACAGGGCTGAAGCCTAAAGGAAGGCACTTCTAAGCTGACTGATATCTGCAGGACTGCTAAAGTAGGGGAAGTGTACTAGGTTTGAATGGACCCAAAAGCTTTTAGCTGTAAACACACACTTTTACATTTGCCAGGGCTGAGATTAGAACTCCTACTAACTGGTTATTTGTACTGTTATGCAGTTATCTCACATGCCACAGAGCTTATGGGGCTAGGCCTAACAAAAGTGACATCTATGGTGACAGACATCTTCAGGACTGTTAAGGTGGGGCAATGGGAAGTGCACTGGATGAGGAAGGCCTGTTCATTCCTAGATCCTACTGACATTTTGGTCTGTTCATTCCTAGATCCTACTAACATTTCTCTAAGTGTATGAGCATCCCCAGTGTGTCCTTTTATAGTACATGTGGAACTCCATTCCAGGGAGTGTTGTACTCCACCCCTGTTTGTTTTGTGCTACAGCCATACCTCTCAACCTGTTGGTGCAGGATATCTGGAGATAGCCTATCAAAATGTGGAGACAACAGGCCATATAGTGATTGTGACAATTTCTCTCAGTAATGCATGGGGTGCTAGGGTTACAGGGCTTGTTTTAGCAGTTATCTGTCATATATGCCATTTGACACTGTCATGTATTGCTTCAGTACCTCATGACATACCTCCTCAGATCATCACAGTGATTTACTAGAGAAATACAGCCTGGATGATGAACAAGCAATTATTATGGACCGAATGCTAGGCATTCTTGCACAATCCAGCCTGTTGAGATGTGTGGCTACAGATAATTGACTGCTGTTGCTGTGGAAATGGTCAACTACCTTGTTGATATACAAGGATGCAGGGATCTGTGTGCATTTCTGTTTTGGCATGGTTTGCTTACAGTCCATGGTTGAGTAATACAACTCAGGCAGGATCAGGGTGACAGGTGGACTCCAGATAGATTTGTAGAGGGTAAGATATGTGGTGTTGCGGGGGTGGAGACTGAGTCAGATATGTTGGCCTGTAGCTACCTACAATTTGCATAGGGGTGGTGTGAAGGGTTGCCCACACTTGGGGGTCTTGTATGTCTCAGACTGACCAGACTGGAGGTGTGTGTCTGTCTCACATATATGCATACCCCCACATCATTTGGTTTGGCCACCCACATTTTGAAGTCATGTGTTTGCATGGGATGAGTGATCAGGGAAGGCTTGTTGTGTTTTCCCCATGGCTGTGGGACAGGTTTCTGTGGGTGCAGACATGTCACCATCTTCCAGGGTTGGGACTCCATGCAATGAGTGCAGTCCAATGTTTAGACTCCTAGCCATACCTCTTGACTGTAGATGGTTTCACTTCAATGTGCAGATTCGTAGCTCATATATCTGGTAAGTTACCCATACAGGTGTGGTTTTCAAGCTAGTGTTTTGCAACTCACTCAGAGTTGAAGTCAGATATTATTGTCCATGAAATTGCAGTTTCAGACTTCATACCCTTCAGACATTCCATGGTATTAAAACACTTTTCCACTATATCAACTTTATTACATTATTATTGCAGGTTTTCCCATGCGTCCTTCTCTTTGGAACTTTATCGCCCAATTATTTGTGTTTTTTTCAGATATCTAGGTTTCTGAGTTTGGGAGGTATGCTCCTGGCATTTAGCAGCATGGCATTTCCTTGCATTTTGTTGTGTATGTTATGTTGGTGTTATGGACCCCATGACACTCCAAAAAAGGGCACTGTGGGTGAGACATAGGCCTTTGGCAGTGGCCTGTAAGCCAGGTGTGGCAGATGCAGCCCATCTGTATCAAGGCAATGCATTCTGATGAGGATATGTTCGCAGGCTACAGGGCAGGGGACACCACTAGGATGGCACCAATAAGTGGACTAAGCACTACTGTCACTTGCTTTCTGTTTGTATTGAGCCATCACTCTGGATGACAGCTGTATACTGCTTACAGCTAGGGACATGTTACTGCATTTGTATGGGACTGTGAGGGGGGCACACCTGTACACACTACACATTTGCAGAAGCTGTGCTGATATTTGCTTAACATTTTGGACACATTTAACATAGTGATGTGCCCTATCTTTGAGACTATAGGCATAACAGTATCAACCATGGGTCAGATTGTTCTCCTATACACATGTTTAGGTTTGGACTTCTTAGCTTTCAGAGCCATACTGCCACTGCCAGTGCTGCTGTGATATCAGAGTGTAAGTCTGTAGGTGGGAATTTCATAGATGTCACCATTTGGTGCCCTTTGCCACACACTTCCCTATGGTTTTCTGCAGCTGATCTGCTGAGTGAGGCTTGGATTGAGTGTGGGACCCCCACTTTGACATCCATGCATGTGACCTATGACCCCCCCCCCAGTTATTTGGCTCAACACATATACTGCAGTGGCATTTCTAAATACAGTGTACTTCATAGTGTGGGTAAGTCAGTACTGGGCATACACTTTCTGCTGTCCCATATAGCTGTCAGTTGTCTGGTGCTATCCCAGTAAGCCAGCCCATTCCCTTGCATGCTTGCATCTATACCATGGATATGCTATCAGAACATTCTACTCCATTCATTCATTGTTAAGAAGGCTGACTTACCCTGTGCCTGAGGCAGTTGTGAGGACAGTGCATGAATTCTGACTATGTCAGATGCATGCAGTACACTGCTTATACATGGTAAGGTACAAGTGGTGTGATGTTTGGCATCCATTTTACTGTGTGTGCGAGTCGGAGAGAGATATCAGTCCCTAGGTCCCTACAGTGTCAGTGTATGTGCTATGCATTGCCTCTTTGCCAAGACCTGGGCATACTGGGCATGCTGCCATCTGCCTACAGGGGCAGGCTCAGGAAGTTCCTCCTCCAAGTCCCTCAGTGCCTGTGGAAACCTTGGCATTGGTGGGGGCGTTGTATGGCCCCTCCCCATTTTGTTCCTGCTGCAGCTGTTTCTGCAGGACCATGTTATGTAGCATGGCACATACAATGAACATGTATGCACAAGTGGCTGGAGAGTACTACAAGACTCCACCAGATATGTCAAGGCAGTGGAACCATGACTTGAGCATCCCTAACATATGCTCTATAATGATCCTGGTATGTGCATGTACCTCATTATGGCATTATTGTGTCGGTGTGTGCACATGTCTGATGGGTGTCATCATCCATGGCTCAAGTGCATAGCCAGCATCCCCACTAAATGGCCATATGGGATGTCTCCCCCTGGAAAACCACTGACACAGCTGTGAGGAATGTCAGATGTCAGAGTCCTGATAGCTTCCAGGGCAGCCAGCACACACATTCATGATGATGCCCTGGGAATTTCACATGACCTGGCTGTTGATGGAGTGGAACCTCTTGCGGTTTATGTAGACCCTACTCTATTCACCAGGTGGTGCTTTGATGTGAATGTGCGTCCAGTCTATGGCACCTAGTACCTCCGGGTAGTCTGCTACATGGTGGAAGAGATGCATATTGTGGGCCCTCTCTTCACGAGTGGTGAGGAATTTAATGTGCTCCTTGGCATGTGGTCACATGGCATCCAGGAACTGGTGGAGTATCCTGGATGCAGATGCTTGTGAGACCCCCATGATATCCCCAGTTGGTCTTTGAAAAGTACCTGTAGCTGGTATTCTTAGAGCTGCACATACCTTAGTATCCACTAGGATTGGTTCCCCTCTGTTTGATCTGGATGTGAGGCGAGGCCGGAAAAGCTCCAAATGTATGTCCCTATCCACCCTGTAGCGATCTACTATCTCCAGACCATGTAGCCCCTGGTAGGTTATCCTGGGCCTGAACACTCTTCTCCTCCTCCTCATAAGTCTGGGGCAGTTGTCAGCATTGTCCTCTTCACCACCCTCAGCCTCTTGCAAATGCTGATGTATGAGAGTGACTGCAGCCCCTAATATTGCGTTAGTTTTGTCAGGTAAAATTCCCCCATCTGTGTACACCTGTGATGTAGAGTTTGTGGTAGAAATCAGACTGAAAGGTGTTTGCATAATTTATAGTGGTGTGCTGCAGATGCTGCCTGTGTGATTGGCTGAGTATGATGCATTCCACCTGCCAGCTCTATTACTTGCATTTGAGTGCCTCTGTTCTGCTATTTCCCTGTTCCACTTGCCATTCCCTGTTTTTTTTTTTTATTTTGTATTTAAATCCCGGTGCGCACCACATGCACCCGTTTAGGCAAGATAAAAAAGGCTATACAGTCTTGGACACACCCCCTTGCTTACATATACACAGTGTTGCCATTTCCTGTTATCTTTCTTTTTTTTTTTTTTTTTTGTTTAAGACCAGGTGCACATACCCCTGTAGGCAGTGTAAACAAAGCTATGCAGCCTGAGACACACACCTTTGCTTAGCTGGGCTTAGCTAAGCACAAACCCAGGCAACAGTGCTCCAATGTGCTTACAGCAAGTATGACAAACACCCTTTTCATGTTAGCTGCTCCTCCTGCCTACACGATCCAGTAAATTTCCCCTCATTTGCATACCCCACTGCACTTAGCCCATAGATACAGTGCTGACATGGAGCCTTTCCTCTTGACAACCACTGTCCCTTGGTATTGTTTTGATTCTGCATGCCGTAGACTATAATGGTAAAATGCAGATTTCCCTTAAACTTGAGTTTTCACATTTTTGTTTTTATTTTCAGCACAATCGTGTTTGAGCACTGCTGCCCTGTGCTTAAATGGCTGAGATTGGCCACAAAAACAAAATATTATTTTTTATTAAAATTAAACATTTATTCATGCCAATGGTCATATATTTGGCTATTGGCATGCACAGAGATGTTAATACATGCTTTTATTTGAGCTGTCATGCCTCTGTTTTCTTTTTTGCACTGACACTGTTCCTCCACAGAGACCTGGCAGCTTCCTGAATCGCTAATTCACCTCATTTGCATGGTTTTCAGGAGCAAATTACGTGATTAGTATGCCACACAGTCTTCTGTGCAGGAACAGTGTAGACAGGCTCGTGCACGTCAGATCAGCTGTTTGCTGAATCACTCAGCGGCCGAACTCCATGCAGGAGCTGTTACACTGTTCCTACATGGAGTTTTAGCATTCATGAATCCCGGGGTATTCCTCGTTCAGTATACATTTATCAGTGATTTTCTAACCTGCTATCAGGATGGGGTTATAATCTGGACCAGGTGCAATTTCAAGACAATCTACTTCTACTGTGGTGCTACATCTGTAGTTAGCTCCCTGTTGCTATGGATATTTGGAGTGTACATATTTGGAGTGTACATGCTTCATTTAATTATACTGGAAATGTTTTACTACAAGGCCTTGATATCTGCTTGAATATGTCACACTCTCTGCCTGTGAAGCCTGTAGTGAAGATTTAACTTGCTCTCATAGTTACCCCTCATATTCATGTGCAGCACTATAAACAACTTTCTTATGCATTGGTTCACAGCTGGCGATCTCAAAATAATCTTTTTTTCCCAATTACTGAGGAGTGTTACCATTCTGGTCTAATAAATAAATTCAAAAATCTTTAGGTAAGTTACAGAATGCTTGACCTCTTATTTTGAAGTCTCCTAGTATTTCAAAAGTAGCAACTAAACATCCCACCACCAAACTATTACAGTAAATGCTTTTTTTCTGCAATTAAACCATTAACACTCTATTTTTGGTTTTGCCTTATATTCTCTAAACCTTCTCCTATCTACTGCTACTACTTGTCTTTTGGCTTTTTGCAGTTAGGGGTCGCCACAGCAGAACTCCGGTCCGCTAATGATTGGCAGTGGATTTTTACGGTGCCGAGTTGCCAGCCCGACACCCAACCTTCAAAGAAGGCACACCCATTCACGCATGCACCTACCTACATGACGTCTAAACCTTCTCCTATAATATTCAGAAAAAAAGTTTAGAACTTTCATACAAAACTGTCATTAATCACAGGATTTTATATCCAGCATCTTAATCTAAATTACCTTATCTATGAATGCAGTTGTTAAAAATCTCACCCATTTGCTCATACATATTTTTCCATTCTAATCTTGAAGCTACTATAGTGAAACAGACATCTAAAATTAAAAATTATATCAGAATACACATGTAAGGTGGGAATTGACCCTAAAGGCGTCATCATAATGTGAGAACACTGCTTTAGCATCCTGAGATATTTGCCCAGGTATAAAAACATGCATACACACACACACACACACACACACACACACACACGCACACACACACACGCACACGCATACACACACACACACACACACACACACACACACACACACACACACACACACACATATAAACAGTAATAACTTCTAACAGTTATTCTGCTACATTAGTACTATGGAAGTTAGCACAGAAGATGAGTCGATGTATAAAACCTATACTGTATAAAACTGCATCTATACCTCCTGAATAAATTTTTAACATTAAAATGTCTACATTATAAAACAAGTACAATTACTCCAGCACTTTCTTTGATGTTCTAGTCGCATCCTATACAGCTGCCTATTCTCTGCAATAGCTTCAGAGGATATTGAGAGAAAACCAGCAGTGCAGGAGCTATAGACAACATCTACTGGCAAGGTGTATGTGCAGCTCACATAAGTTCTATTTACAGTACATTAGAGGTGCCTGCTGTCTAACTTCATCTACCCACCAGCCTAGGAGGTCATGCCTCATGTCACTATAATGGTGACAACACTGTTCCCCAGTGCATGGGATGCTAGTGACACAAGTAACAACTTTGGCTGAATTATTTCAGCCCTCAGTCTTATACTGAGGCCCTTGATAGCCCTCCTGCAATAGCCTCTGGCTGTGATCTTTATGAGGGAAGTAGTAACAATTGTGGTCTCCTTCATGCACTATCTCTTTGCAATAGAAGGAGCTCTACCATCTCATTCTCCAGCCATGATGTCTGACCTTGAAGAATTGCAGAAAAAAATGACAGAACATCTGTTCCTACTCTCATTCTCATGTGTACCATCTGTCACATACCAATTGGCAACCATGGGTAGTTCACTGGTATAGCAGATGGTGGGCTAAGCTAAAACAGGTACTGTATTTAAATGGTTCGCAATGGCATTTTGAGGTGTGAATCATGGATGTCCTGTATCCTTTTATATGCTATTGAGTAAGCAGGCACTAAAGTCACTCCATTTCCATCAGGTTATGTGTGGAATTAGAAATCTCCCTCCTTGAGGATTGGCATGGTATGTGCACGCACAGCACTACCCACAGAGAACCAGCCATATACACAGCATTGACTAGAAATGACCACAGTGTTTAACAAGGTATCTCAGTATGCAAAATGACTGATTCATCAACAACAATTATGACCAGTCAGCTGAGTCAGAGTGAAATAAGCATGAGGGAAGGCAGGGATGCCCATCATGCTACAGAAGAACTCGAACAACAACATTTGAACCTGCAAAAGCTGAACCTAACAGTAAGAGTTAAGGCAAACTAAAGCTCTCCTTGAAGAAGGAAAGTGGTCATTTTCACAAGTTCATTTTGTCAAGTATGGCTGTTTTTAACTGCTACTGCAGTTGTTCACTTTATGACTGAATTATACTTTTAAGTGTTTTGTGAAGGTGTGTTGAGGGGTTTACTGCAAAGGTAAAGCAGTTGTAGGGCTAAAGGATTGTTAAACAGAACTGAAGACACACCCATCAGCACAGTGTCAGAACACATTCTAGCAGGCCTTGTAATGGTTAAGGTGTTTAACTTACAGTCACAAGGTAGAAGGTTTGATTCTCACCTGGAATAATTGGCTAGGCTTAAAATGGCCACAAGGGCAGTTAGCCAAGTATGAACCTATGAAGCTATGAACCTATTTGCCTGTTGTATAGGTTACACATATATGTCACCTGCAAAAAATATTTTTAAACCTGAGAGAAAAAAGACATGTCTCCTTAATCAGTTGTACTGTTACAGGTGTTGTACTGTGGGGGACATTTGCTCAATAAACGTATTTGCCTCACATTACTTTAAGAGTGTGGCTTGACATCTGTGACTTGTCAGACACAACAGCATGCTATATGGGCAAATGGGAGGCTGGTAGTGTAAGGATTTTTCAGAGCCATTCATGCACAAGATGTTAATACCAGTGTTTTCCTCCCCTTAGTGAAATGCCTAAAAACAGACAAAACTTGAAAACACTGCAGACTGTGGCAGAAGGAGTATGGATAAAACAAAGTTCTCTGATACAGAGAATGAGGTGCTATTCCAAACCCTCCATTGCAATAGCTCTTTGGCCCAGATGCTACCAACCGGGGCTACCATGACCATGCCTGGAAATACTTAGTGGTGGGCATTAATGCTATCCATGACCATAACCTTACATATACAATAATGCACTGTAGGGACACCAACATGACACATGTTGCTGAAAAAAATAGCTGTCCACCTGGCATAGCAAGGTAGGTTGACAGGTGCTGGGCTGTTAGTAAAGCCACCTGTCATGGAGACATAGGAGTTTCTGGCATCTGTCAGAAGCAGTGACACCACTACATGCCACAATAGTGCAATGCTGCTGGATACTGGGATAGAGCCTGAGTGGCCAGCAGGACTATATACCGGAGATACCACAAGAAAGAAAGCCTCTTTCTATGTTAGAGTAGTTGTAAGTCTTCTTGACCCTTAGTTATTCTCCTAATTGTTTGATTTATTGTGCACATGAATATCAGGGATTCCTTTTCTATAGGTGTCGATGTAAGGCACATAATTAAAACATATGTTTTTTAATGTTACTATTCCTATACCTCACTTTCATTTAGATTTCTGGTGCAGGGTCATACTTAGACATGATATTGTGCTTTGGTGAATTTACAGCTGATGCTTTATCCAACACAAACACTTGGAAACTGCCAGCACATGTTGTTGGAGGATTTGCAACCTCTGATGATGATGATTATGGAGATGAGCTGACAGTGTCAGGGAGTAAAATGTGAGTTGGACACAGGGAATGCGAGCATTGCCTCCTCTACGCAGACAATGGACACAGCCACTATTCTTGCAGGAATCCAGGAAACACCCACACACCACCCAGGGAGTACATGTTACTGGAGACACTAGCAGTCAGGCAAGTGTGGTACCCACTAGTTGACATTTCTCAGGATCTGCCCTTAGCCACCACAGGTGGAAAGGTACACACATGGGGGAAGATAATGGTGCTCACCGGAGACAGAGTTACCGCCCTTCTCCTAAGGTTGGTATATTAGTGGCCATAACTCAGTGTAGGTGCAGGTCCATCACTGAGGCACAGGTTAGTGCCAGCACAGTTGTAGGTGATACAATGTTTGCTCAATGACCTACATGAATGCATGTCCTACTAACACTTCCAAAGCTACATCTGTTGTGGAACTGTTTATGCCATAGAGTACATCCTCATGATTGTGGCCTTTTTTTGGCAGTAGCACATCTTGCACACAGCCTGTCAGCATAATGCCAGGGTCATGGTACAAGCAGTGCAATTCTTGAAAGAGCCAGGTCTCATGGGCAGGTACCTTCACTGACCTGTTCATATAACAAGCAGCAGGACTGCAGCTACTGCCGAGGCTGTGTGCCAGCAGACACACATACACACACACACACACACACACACACACACACACACACACACACACACACACACACACACACACACACACACACACACACACACACACACACACACACACACACACTCACACACATGCATACAAACAAATGCATTTCTACTGACAGTGGGCCTTCACAAACCTTTTACATAAATCTGCCCCCCACCCCCAGCCTCACATATTGAAATCCCATATGCACAAAAGCGCATTTTACTTTAATGATGGACAGCACTCACACATTTCCCTATGGAAGACATCCAGATATCCCTTCCCCACCTGTGGAAATGATAATATCTTTGCCTGCACTTGTACATTGTTACTAGGGCTGCCTAAGTGTAATGTATAGTGTGGTCAGCCTCTGCATGAGTAACTACAGCCTGGTATTAGTTTTACATGCATCACATTTATTGTAGTGACTCTGCTTTACTCTGGTCTACAATGTTCCAAAGATTGTGCAACCCATGGTCTCTATGCCAGTACCAAGGGCGGAATACTGCTCCCATCTCCATCTGGCATGACCCTCCCCTGCTGCTGGGTCCACCGCTGACTCTTCATCTGACTCTGTCTCCACTGTATGATATGCTGGTGACTATTGCTCCTGCAAGCCATCTCCTAAGTATGATATTGTGTAACAATGCACACGCTGAAAATATTTCTGTACACATGCTAGGGTCATATTGCAGGGCACCACCAGACAATAAAAATGTGCATTCAGCAGCCCAAACACATGCTGAACAATGTACCTTGTTTGCGATTAGACATGGTTGTAACCCAGGTCAGTTTGATTTTGTGGAATTCTGGTTGTCAGTCAGGATTCCATGGCATATCCAGCATTCCCAACAAGATGACCCTGGAAAAGTCACCCCTCACAAAATATTGGTACAGGTCACAGCTGTGCCATATGTGTGAGTCATGATGACTACCTGTATGGCCTGTAGACACAATGCATTACAGACTACCTGACAGTTGATGAAGGGGTACCCTTTGCAGTTCACTTACCTCCTTCTAGGTTCACCAGGTGAGGCCTTTATTTCTATGTGGGATATATGTATGGCCCCAGTACATCAGGGGAATAGGCTATATCATAGAATTCCTGCACTGTGTTCCTTCTCTCCTCTGTGAGAAGCACACATCCTCCCCACATACTGAAGCATGATACTGAGACACTGATGGAGTCTTCTCGAGGCAGATGCCTGAGAAACTCCTACTGTGTCCCCAGTAGGTCACTGAAAGGTTCCTGTAGCTAATATATATAAAGCCACGAATACCTTATATCCACTAGGATAGGTACTCCACAACACAATGGGACTGCAGACGAGGCCGATATATGTCCACAGTTTCTTACATGGTGTCTCTATTCACATAGTACCAGTCAACAATATAGATAATATGAAGTCCATGAAACACTAAGTACAGTCGGATGACCAAGCGCCTCAGAGGGCAATAATGCACACTGCCATGCACAGCAATGGCAATAAGAGCCTCATGCAGATATATATTTACTAATGTAATACTTTATCATGAAAGTGAATATTCATCAGAGTTCACTTATACACTATGCACTTCTCCATTTCTTGGCTTTTATAAAATTATAAATCAGTCTGCCATTTGCTTTGCCTTATCTGCACACCCTGAGTAACTCATTTTAACAATGTTGCTCATTATTACGTCATTGTAAGATCTGCTGCTTGGCTTTCCCAACTAACAGTACTTGTGTCTCTGAATCACACACATGCTTGGTGTGGCCAATCATCACATAGTGTGGCCAATCATCACATAGTGTGGCCAATCATCACATAGTCACATAGCATGTTGCAGGAACGTTTTTGAATCCTGTCCAATTTTTTAAACAACTAGAGTTCTAAACTTACAAATTAAACTATTGGTAAATCGATTAATACTTTTTATGTAGTACAGATTTTAAAATACAGCTGTTAAACTGGCATGTGCCAATTATAACCTGAGATAGATTTCTGGTTGTACAATCAATTGAAAAATTACATCAGCTCTGCAACGAGGCATATTAAGTTATAATGCTGGGTTATGGAAAGAAAGGCTTAACTTAGTCAGAATGTTTAGTTAAAGGATAGTGGGCAAATAAGAGTTCAATCTGGTTTGCAAAGAAATTAGTTCTGAGTAAAACATCTGTAAAATGTAAGCAAAAAGATATTTACATAAATGAAAGGACAAAATACTGATAATGTTTGATCTCAAAGAGCTAGCATGCATTTTTGGCACATAATTATTTTGTGTTTAATGATGACATATAGGCATTACTTTTGCTCTAATTATGTGAATAATTTCACATTTTTGTTTAAAAATCAATCCATGTATGCACTTTTGTAAGCATGATGTTTATTATTATATGATATACTGATTATTTATTATTAATTTGTAATGGATCTCCTACTCAGTTTTCATTATTATTGATTTTTAAAGAACAGGGTTTTGGACTGGCATTTATTAATGCAAAGCAGTGCTCAGACACTATCCTGGATCTAAAATTAATTGGAAAGGTGGATCAGCAAGTATATAGTAGTGTAGCTACTAAAGAGGCAAGCACTAATAATTTTTGGCTCCTGATTATTTACATATTTTACAACTAGTCTCCACATTACCATTTAGGGAATCATCATGTACAGAAAGCATACAATGCATCTATAGTTCTTTGGGGGTAATATGCTACTGGTATTGAGCAAGCTCAGCAAAGAGTGCTGTTAAGATCAAGTTTTACAAAACGTCTTTCTAAGGCAGTAACTATGCTTTAAAATATAAATATAGCAGGAATGTGAATTTGGTAGTAAAGAGAAGGATGAAAATAACTTTGTTTGCAGCTATTAAATGTAATGAATTTTCTCCAATATTTGAAAACATTGATTTTAAGTACTGGTATATTTTATAATCTGATGATGAGTTGTATCATATTTTTCCTCAGAGAGTTATTTGTTTCACACGAAAGAGCTAAAAGGTATTATGATGCAATAACTTATAATGGGTTCTTCCCCAAGAGGAGCAGTAGGCTCAAAGGAATATTTGTGTGTAGATACTGTAATATGTATCCAATGATGGACACAGGGCACATGTGAAACATTAATGGCTGTATATAAGTTTAGCCTATCTGCACTAAATTCATTATTATCTACTGAATTTTACTATTTTCTTACTTAGTATATGATGGTGCTAATTAGTAAGACCCTAATATATTTTCTGCAATTTAAGCTTGTGTTGTGGCTGAAAAGGGTCAGTTAAAACAGCCCACATACCCAGTTATCAAACAGTAGAAAATAAATAAATATGCACTATTTAAATCAAATATATGACTGTAGCAGTATTAATGTAATGTATGCTATAAATATATAGTGATTGTACCCCTTCAAAATGGTGTGAAAGTAAAACAATGGGTAAATTGACAGAAAAGCTATGGGAGCACACCCAGGCCATTTGTTTACCTTTGTTGGGCAGGGTGTGCAGAATCATTATGTTTAAGGAAACTCATACTGATTATCTCCTATGTTAGTGGGAGGTGTGGCCTGTTTTGCTCCCTTCCCATTCCTAATTCCCTAGACCCTCCCCCGATCCACACATTTACTCCAACTGCTCTCCTCCCACTTTTAAAGACATCACAAACCTTCCTAAAGACATAGCTACATATCTGGAACATTTCCACATATTCACCCATCCTGTACTATTTATCACAATAGTATTAATATGCTTAAGACCTTATCACTCACTGTCCAACCTCTTACAGCACTCATCTAGAGCTCCTCCCCAAACTAATACAGCTGCTCAGGCCATCTCCCACTACTGCTAGGAGTCTGAATATCCTTCTCAGACAAGATTTGCCTACCCTGATTTTTTCACATCTCAGAAAAGTTTAAACCATGAAAAGACATTAATAGAGCAAGAAAATAGTGGCTTATGTCCAACTGCTATTAGGTATACAAATACAGCCAGTACCCCACCCCCACTCCCATGACCAGCTGGTCTTACATTATTGCTAAACAATACATTAAATGCACTGTTTCTGCAGTAGCTTGTAATACATTGTCCTGTCTTCTGCTGAGCAGCTACCCCCTACAACTCTTCTCCCTGGTCATGTTCGAGACACATACTACA
Source organism: Protopterus annectens (assembly GCF_019279795.1). NCBI lineage: Eukaryota > Metazoa > Chordata > Ceratodontiformes > Protopteridae > Protopterus > Protopterus annectens. The sequence continues at coordinate 1,578,540,528 of NC_056725.1, forward strand.
TTTCAGTCATTTTCTCCCTAAAACTAAGCAGCTCTGTAGAAACATAGCAAGCAGCAACCCTTTAACCTGATAAAATAATCCACAGAACAAAAAATGTTAACATTAGATTTCAATTATACTGCTGATTGTACATTACCATAGCTTGGGGAGCGGACTCTTTTCTCTGAGGACTAGCCCCATTCTGCTCAACCATACTACAAGTGGTTTCAAAACACTCCTCACCACCCATATCATTAAACTTATTTACCAAAGCATATCACCTGACTCACCCTCACCTCCATATCATAAACTCTATTGTGAAAAGCACATCACCTGACTCACCCCCACCTCCATATCATAAACTCTATTGTGCAAAACATATCACCTGACTCATCCCCACCTCCGTATCATAAACTCTATTGTGCAAAACATATCACCTGACTCACCCCCACCTCCATATCATAAACTCTATTGTGCAAAACATATCACCTGACTCACCCCCACCTCCATATCATAAACTCTATTGTGCAAAGCATATCACCTGACTCACTCCCACCTCCATATCATAAACTCTATTGTGCAAAACATATCACCTGACTCACCCCCACCTCCATATCATAAACTCTATTGTGCAAAGCATATCACCTCACTCGCACCCACCTCCATATCATAAACTCTATTGTGAAAAGCAGATCACCTGACTCACCCCCACATCCATATCATAAACTCTATTGTGCAAAACGTATCACCTGATGCTTCATTACTCATTCCAGCCAATATAGCCAACCAATTAAAGCCTAATAAATAAACAATTAATTACAAATTAGAAAACAACAATCTTTCCTCCATCCTAATCTTATCAACCCCCTACTCAATTGGTCAATCAAATTATTTTTTGTAGCTTTCTTCCTCCCATTTCCTGTCTATACTCTTTTATACAACTATTTCACACCTTCCATGTACATCTACCTCCCCTAACAGGAACTTTAACTATCCTAAGCCAATTAACTACTTATGAATTATGCCCTACCTAAAGACAAACCAAGTGCTCCACAAAAACCTACTTAAACCCTGTCCACAGATATACTTCTCTAATCTGGCCATCCTTCTTCAGCATAGACAAAATTCTACTCATAAAATATACATTACTTACCAACACCAAATACAACCCCCCAAACTCCAGTGCAACAAACAGTACCAAAACTACTTCTCCATAAACGCAAAAACTCCACTATCCACTTCAATAAACTAATAGAGAGTAGAGATGTACACCACAACCCTAGTCCACCCCTAGCCATGCCTAATCAAACCAAACACCCAACCCACCCAAACCCCTGCATAAATATTCCCCTCCTCAACAATCCTTGAAAAAAGAACAAACCCCGTTTTTTTTCCTCCAGCCTAAAATATATATAATTTCAGAGTCTGAAAAATCTGCAATAAGATATCAGACCTTCGTGCATGGATTGAATTCTTATCAACCCCACATTAAAGATGACAAAATCATCTGCCCTGGTTACACCATCACTAGGAAAGACAGAATACGTAAACAGGATGAGGTCATGGCCATCATCTTTCAAGCCACCTTACAAATGCATACCACCCTCCCAATTATTCCACAATACAGAACTGAAGAAACACTAATAACCAAACTTTGCCTAAACAATTAGAACTCCTTATCATTATACCGCCTGTGTCCCCCTCCCCCCAAAATGCCAAGACTACCAAAAACATACTTAGCTACTTCTCATCTACTTTCAACCAAGAAAATATCCTGCTTGGTAGCCTTAATATAGACTGGACCGCAGACAAACCTAACTCTATCCCCCACAATATTAGCCCCTATCATTTTACTCAGATAATCCAACAACCAACCCAGTTTGATAAAGTATCCAAAAACATCCATACTAGACTGCATACTCTAAACCAGCCCTGAAAAAAATTAAGCTAGCCAGCACCCTCCCAGACTCTCTCAGTGATTATCACCTCACTTGCATCAACAGAAAATACCAAAAGCCCCCTAAGCCCCTATACTTCCGCCATGTGAGAAACATAACCAATTTTGAAAAATCCATATTTAATGACACACTTAAACAATATGACTGGAAACCCCTCAAATATCTGCCTATAGATGAAGCTATCTGTCACTTCAATAAATCCTTAACCATACTGAACTAACAAGCCCTAATGAGACATAAAAGAGTGAAAAAAATTCTGCTCCATGGCTAGCCAATCAAACCAAACACTTCATGAGATACAGAGACAACACTTGCAAACAATGGCTCAGAATTAAGACCCAATCCTACTTAGCTAGATATCAGTGTCTCAGAAACCGCACAAAGGCACAAGTTAATTATAATAAAAATAACGTCTTCTCCGCAAACCCAACCACATATACAAAACACAGCAAAAGATGTTGGAAAATTTTAAAACTCCTCCTTAAACCAGACAGAAAAGCCACCATAAATCCTTTCCTATTTGAAACCAGCAGGGACATTGCAGACAAATTCAACAAGCACTTCATATCCAGTACTGTACTTAACACAAACAATAACAACCTATAGCCACCATACCTAACCCCCCCTCCCCCTGACCAAAGCTCCAAACCTCTTCTCAACATAACAACTATCCAGGCAAATATCGTCAAACAATGCATTAAAAAACCTGAAACCCTCAATACTTGCCACTGACAACTTGCCATTGAAATACTTCAGTAAAGCAGATGATATGATTTGCTACACTGTATCTATCCTAATTAACAGATCTATTAAGGAAAACTACATCAAAGCACTAAGGAAAGCTTCCTACATAATCCCACTATACAAAGGTCGAACAAATCCACCCAACTGTCAAACTATCATCCTATAGCAGTCCCTCTTCCCCTCTCAAAAGTATTTAAAAAATGTCTACATCAGCAACTTCTAGCCTTTCTACTTGATAACCAATTATTTTCTCCTACCCAACATGGTTTTTGGCCAACAGCAATGCTGAAACTGCCCTGCTTCATTTCCTGTGTACAATTTAATCAAAGTAAAACCTCAGGTAATTTTGTCTCCACCCTTTTCCTGGACTTGTCAAAACCCTTTAGCATGGTCTCACATCAACTACTCCTCCAAAGACTAAACCTTATAGGCCTCACAACTCCCTCAACTAGCTGGCTCATTAACCAACTTAACAATTGCACCCAGTATGTAAAACAGAATGATTCCCTATCTGCATTTCTTCTGATCACTGCAGC